>NW_015623472.1:62726-114976 GCF_001515625.1 Sinocyclocheilus rhinocerous | reverse complement strand
ACTCCAAAGAGAAAGAAAAAATTGAAATCGCATCATATGACCCCTTTAAATCTCTTTTTTGGCTCATTTTATCTGTAAAAGAAAACCTGCCTAATAATTCTGCACACCTGAATATAAGGAGTTTTTCACTTCCAGCCTTATAATCTTAAATTAATATAAATTAATATATCACTTATAAATGATTAAATACACAATTAATGTCGTCGCCGATAGCCTTGTGGGCAGCGCGTCGACACGTAGCATCATTGCGCTTCGGGTGTCCCGTGTTCGAGTCCCGGCTCGTAGACCTTTCCCGATCCCATCCCACTTCGCTTCCTGTCTCACTACTATCCTATCAATAAAAGGCAAAAATGCCAAAAAAATAAATCTTTAAAAAAAGAAAAACACAATTAATAGTAGTTATTAAGATTGATGTGGTTTGGAATTGGTAAAATGTGCTTGGAAAAAAAAATATGATCAGAATATCAATGTGCCTAATAATTATGCACGCACTGTATATTGAAGAAAATACAACTCAACTGTCATCTTCAGACAAACTGAAAAAGAGTGTGTGTCATTGTCCTCACAAAGATTTCTGTTCTGCATTTTGAAATACAGAGACGAACACTGCCTCTAAAATGAGTCTTTTTGAAAAGAAAGAGGAGGAGAATATTGTTCATCAGAAACAAAGACCAACATCTCCAGAGCCCAGCGGTGTGTCTGTGAAGAGTGATCGCTCCATAACAAAACCCCCTCAGTTTAGTGATGGAACAGGGACCTTTAACCCTAGGTGAGAAAATAACCAGTACTGGAAACAAGAGACAGAATTATAACTTATAATAACTTATAACTTATAACTATTTATATAATTTGTCATTGATAAAGCGAAATAATGTGAATTATTGTGTTTTTGCATTACCAGACCAAAGGAAGATCAGACAGCTTCAAGTTCAGTATCCAGCTATGATCTCAGTGTTGAAGCAATGACCTCTGATCCTATGTGAGTACAAACATGAATGTTCATTAATGTATATATATATTCATTAAAAGTATCTTTGTGAATCATGTTTTCTGTAGTTCAGAGCATTTCATTCTCACGAGTTAGTAAGAAGAGATTTGAGGTCTCATTTGTGGAGAAAAATTTTATAAACACAAGTTTTACAGTTTAAACAAACTTGGAGAGACTTTTTTTTTTTTTTTACAAAATATCATTTGAAGAATAAAGCTTGTTCTAGGTAATCTAGGATGATGTGATATTAAAGTTTATAATCATTTATTCTTTATGTTGTTTTTCTTGTTTCTGCTGTGTGGATAGAGATGATCAGACTGGAGTCCTGCAGCAGGATTCCTACCAACCAGTAGATGATAATCTACACAGAATCAAAGATCAACACAAAAACGGCATGAAGAAAAAGTATGAGAGTTTATTTGAAGGAATCAAAATGCGAGAGAATCAAATCCTCCTGAACAGGATCTACACACAGCTTTACATTATAGAGGGAGACAGCGAAGGAGTGAATGAAGAACATGAGGTTTTACAGATGGAGAAAACACCAGAACACAACGCTCACAAGACACTCCAATCTACTGCAATGACATCTTTAAACCATTATCTGAACCAGAACGTGTGAAAAATTACAAAATAAAGATAGTTCTTACTAAAGGCATCGCTGGAATTGGAAAAACGGTCTCTGTGAAGAAGTTCCTTCTGGACTGGGCCGAGGGAAAAGCCAATCAGGATGTAGATTTCATGCTTGTGCTTCCATTTCGAGAGCTGAACTTGATTCGAGATCATCAGTACAGTCTTCACAGACTTCTGCTTGACTTTCACCCTGAACTTCAAGATCTGAACTCAAAGATCTATGAGGAGTGTAATGTTGTGTTCATCTTTGATGGTCTGGATGAAAGCAGAATTACGCTGATGTTTTCAGACAGTGAGAACATTTCAGATGTTACTGAGACCTCCTCAGTGGGCATGTTGATGTCAAACCTCATGAAAGGAGAGCTGCTTCCCTCTGCTCTCATCTGGATCACCTCCAGACCAGCAGCAGCCAGTCAGATCCCCTCCAAATACATCAACCGTGTGACAGAGATTCAGGGATTCAATGATCCTCAGAAGGAGGAATATTTCCGGAAGAGGATCAGTGATGAGCAACAAGCCGGCAGAATAATTTCACATATTAAAAAAGCAAAAAGCCTCCACATCATGTGCCACATACCCATCTTCTGCTGGATCTCAGCCACTGTGCTACAGCAGCTCTTAGAAGAAGATCTCAGTTCAGAAGTCCCTCAAACTCTGACTGAAATGTACATCCACTTCTTGCTCACTCAGATAAACATGGGAAATCAAAAATACAAAGAGAGAGATCCAGAGAAACTCCTGCAGTCCAACAGAGAAGTGATCGTTAAACTTGCTGAACTGGCTTTCAAACAGCTGACGAAAGGCTATGTGATGTTCTATGAGGAGGACCTGATTGAGAGCGGCCTAGACGTCACTGACACCTCGGTGTATTCTGGGATTTGCACTGAGATCTTTAAGGAGGAATCTGTGATTCATCAGAGGAAAGTCTACAGCTTCATCCATCTGAGCTTTCAGGAGTTTCTAGCTGCTTTCTACGTGTTTTACTCCCATGTGATGAAGAACATGGAGCCATTGCAGTTGTTTCTTGATAAGTATAAGGGATCTCTTTATGAGCTACTAACATTAGCAGTTGATCAAGCTCTTCTTAGTAAAAATGGACACCTGGATCTTTTTCTGCGGTTCCTGTTCGGTATTTCACTAGAGTCTAATCAGAGACTCATGAAAGGTTTACTGACACACACAGAGAACAGCTTAGAAACCATCAGAAAAACCACGCTACACATTAAAGACAGAATCAATGTACATTACGATTTCTCGGCTGACAGATCCATCAATTTGTTCCTCTGTCTGCTCGAAGTGAATGATCAGACTCTGTCCAGAGAGATTCAGGAGTTTGTGAAATCAGACAAACACTCAGAGGTGAAACTCTCTTCTGGTTATTGCTCAGCAATAGCCTACATGCTTCAGATGTCAGAGGAGGTGCTGGAAGAGTTTAACCCTATGGAATACAACACATTAGATGAAGGTCGATGGAGACTGATACCAGCTGTGATGAACTGCAGAAAAGCTCTGTAAGTGTTCAGGAGAAACAGATTTGTCTGCACAAAGAACTTTGTGTCACAGGATATTAACTGTCATCAATTAAACACTGTTTAATTTTACAGTACAGAAAACATGATTTTAACCAACTCTCTCTTGTCATTGTCTGTTATAGACTTGCTGGATGTGGTCTCTCTGATCAGCACTGTGAAATTTTGTCTTCAGCCCTACAATCATTAAACTCCCATCTGATAAAGTTGGACCTGTGTAATAATGAGCTGCAAGATTCAGGAGTGAAGCTGCTTTCTGCCGGACTGAAGAGTGCACACTGTCAACTGAACATACTGAGGTTTGACTTTTACATTCACTCATTCACTACGTTCAAATGCGTGTATGAATAGGTGTTTTCTCAGGTGTCTTTGATTAGTCTTGTAGCTAAACTCTGCAGGGAAGTGGTCTTCCAGGGCTGAATTTGAGTGTCGCCAAACTTTTCAGAATGTGCACCTCTTCTTTATGTTTGATTGTTGTATTTGAATGATTTGTCACTGTATGACATCTGACTCCTTCATTAAATAGTTAAATATTCAAATCACATTTTCTTTGTATTGCACTTTTCACAATACACTTTGTTTCAAAGCAGCTTTCAAAAAGATGCATGTTTCAAAGGTTACAATAAAGAAGAGGTGACTGTGTCAAGGGAATAAGATCTGAACTCAAAAATGGCTATTTTAGGATCACAGAGGGCTGAAAACAATGCAGATTAATTCACCTAAACACATTGAAGTGGAGTTGTCCAGATGTGTTCAGATTTTTTTATTCCATCATATACAGTGAAAGAGTGAGAAAAGCTGCGTTATAGCTTCAGCTGTGAGGTTTCTCTAAATAATGCAGATATATGTACAGCTTGCTAATGAGAGCTCTAAAACAGCTGTTTATTGTGAGAACTGGTGAGAATGACACACTTGGGATTGCTCAAGGATTGGACGAGTATGGAAGCCTGTTTCTGCCACAGAATAAAATGGTTTAAAAGATAATTGCGATTTATAATCTCACAATTGCGAGTTTACATCTTACGAATTGCGAGATGTAAACTAGCAATTGTGAGATAAAAAGTCACAATTATTTTTTCAAATATTTTATTGTGTCTGAAACAAGGTTCCATACATGAGAGTACGTTTGCAGACAGCGGCAAGTTTGGTAACGAAAGGCTGTAAGGAAAGCGTGTGCGGAAAGCCCTTATATGGAGATGTTTTGGGTGTATTTTATGCTAATGACTAACCTCGTGCACGCGGCCATTCATTAGAGTACTCCAAATTCACGAACATCAGAACGATGTTAAGAACGAATTTATATACGTACGAAATTGTTGTGAATTTTTCATGAGAAGTTCTTCTGTGTGTACAAATGCGAAATAATCCACGCAATTATTAGTGAATGAGACCCAATGTCTTAAGGCGTGATAACAATAAGTGGAATAATTCACAAAAAATATGTGTATCATTTTTCTAATAATTAATCAGTAAGTCATCAATCATTACATATGTACATACATAGATTTTCGAGAATTTTATAATGATTTTAAAGGGGTCATATGATGCGATTTAAATTTTTCCTTTCTCTTTGGAGTGTTACAAGCTCTTGGTGCATAAAGAAGATCTGTAAAGTTTCAAAGACTAAAGTCTGTAACATTTCCGTCACACGCTTGAGGTATTCGGCCAATCACAATGCACTGGATAGCTGGCCAATCAGAGCACACCTCGCTTTTTCAGACCGATGAGCTTTGTAAAAATCGACGCGTTTCAGAAAGGCGGGGCATAGAGGAGAAACAATAATGTACAGTATGTGGAAAATAATGTGGGTTTTTTTACCTTAAACCGCATAAACACATTTCATTACACCAAATACACCAAATAATGTTATTTTTAGCAGCATCATATGACCCCTTTAAGAAAAATCTGGTAATCGTAAATGCTAGACAGATTGAATCATTGTCATTTAATGGTTGTTCTAACAGGTTTTAATGACTAAATATGTAATCTTGTTTAGATTGGCAGGTTGTAGACTGACTGGTCGGTGCTGTGAAAGTTTGTCTTCAGCTCTACAATCATCAAAGTCCCATCTGAGAGAGCTGGACCTGAGTAACAATGACCTGCAGGATTCAGGAGTGAAGCTGCTCTCTGATGGACTGAAGAGTCCAAACTGTCAGCTGGAGACACTGGGGTTTGACTTTTACATTCAACCATTCACTATGCTTAAATATGCAGTTTTAAAGGTGTTTCAGTGATCAGATTTTAAAATATGTATTCTCTAACAACTGTGTCCCACTGGCTAAATAACAGTGTTTTTTTTTTTTAAAGAAACAAAAGCTTCCCAACTAATTCCTTATCTGTTGAATGTTTATATATTTTTATTGTAAAACATGACAAAAATACTGATTAAGAGTTTTGTATTGAATGACAGTTTGAAAATACGAGACAGGAACTGATCTTAACTTACCAACTTAACACAATACAGTGTATACCATTAAGTGAACAAATTTCAAAGACACGCATAAGAAAAATTTTTATCTAAAGTATAGCAGCCTACTGAGATATTTACAAACATAGATACAGAGGAAACCACTGAAACAACAAGAGGAAAGCACTGAAAGGGACTACAGGTGGAAACAATGACAAAGAAATAGTCAAATAAACAAACAAAAAAAAACTACTCAACATTACTCCAGCATAAATACAGGAGGTACCTAGTGTTTATAATAGACACTTTATCCTACTGGTGGTTACGTATATGGTACCTAAACTATCCAAGTCCTATATCTGGGGCCTGTGCCATGAAGCTGACTGAACAAATGCAGGATTACAGGATTGTAAAAAAAATCTAAGGCTGCGTTTACACTGGCACAAAAAATCCGATCTTTCGCTCACATCTGACACAGATCGGAATTTGTTGCACACGTGTAAACCAAAAAACCCGCACGAGATCCGATTTTTTTGCATCCGATCTGAGCCACTTCCAAATGTGGATTTTAATCGGATACACATCTGATATCTGGACATTCGACCTACGTCTAAACACACATATCCGATTCTCCACAGAACTCCCAATGCGAGGGCGACAATGTTGCTCATAAAGATTTTTAATGGTGTTTTAATGCCAGAGTGCTCTGTATGCGCTCGCATTTTATTGAGATGGAAACTTTTTATAGTAAGAGATTGCACATTCAGGAGCTGGTTTTCAACCCCCGCTCAGTGAATTTTGAAAATACAACAGCTAAAAGCTACATATATTTCTCAGCAATGAGGTGATAACTTATCAGTTTTTGTAATTAAACCGACGAGCTTGTTTGCAATGCTTCACAATCGCTCGCTCGCACGTGGGTGCATGCGTTTATTCGTTCTCTCTCTCTCTCTCTCTCCTTAATTCGAATTAATTTCAATAAATATCATCTTTATTTCACTAAGAATTCTACCTCTAACGAGCTGTAGATAAAATAGTCTAACGAATTAAAATTACCGTTATTTTCCGGTCTTTATCCGTTCAGCCAGATTTTGTGCTGCAAAACATCTATGACAGCCGTTGTCCATGCTGGCAAATAATAATGGCCATTCGACATGAATTATATAAATCATTTTAATAGCACGGCCATTTAAAAAACCCCAGGGTCTACCATGTGCATAGTAAAGCGATCACTGCAGACAATCCTTTTGGGTGGGAATGTAAACACAGATATCGGATACCAGTCGTGTCTAAAGTGAATGTGAACAGATGGGCCAAAAAATCGGATATGGTCAAAAGATCGGATCTGTGCATTAAGACTTGCAGTGTAAACGCAGCCTAATTCAATCCAGTGAGGCTTTGTTGGTACCATCAACATTGTCTGTCAGTGGCTGTTCACTACTGATGAACTCAGGTTCAAGGCCTATAACATGCTATGAAACATATTATTGAAACTGCAATTGGGGAGGTGCAAGCAGGTGCTTCAATAAAGTCCAAAAAGACCACCACAGCATTGTAAAAAAAAGGCAAAAATTGGAAGCAATTCTATACAGGCGGCATTGTAATTAATAAATTAGTTAATCATTTGAAAACTTATACATTTAAACAATTGTGCATGTAATTATATAATGATATAATGAACAATGTTAAAGGGGGTCATATGATCCAATTTCAATTTTTCCTTTCTCTTTGAAGTGTTACAAGCTCTTGGTGCATAAAGAAGATCTGTAAAGTTGCAAAGACTAAAGTCTGAAATCCAAAGAGATATTCTTTATAAAAGTTAAGAGTCAGCCACGCCTACCTAAAACGGCTCCTTCTAACACGCCCCCACATATCTACCTCACTATGTGGGAAGATTTGCATAACGCTGCCCAAATGTTCACGCAAAGAAAGGCGGCGTAACTTTTATTCTGGCTGTAGTATTGTTGCTGCCGCCGCCATGTCGTGAAGACTCTGTGTGTTTCGTTGTGAAAGCGAAACTATTTTGTTTGGCCTTCCAAAAGAGGACGATATCTGCTTCGTCATGCCTAGAGCTGATCCGTGCTGGTCGCTAAGGAAATACATCAACTTCGAGCTGTGGATCGCCACAGCAATTGTAACTGTAAAACAATTGTAACTGTGTAACAGTAGAGTAGACTACAATGCCGGCTGTTCTGACTCAAAGACTGTAAGTACATTTTGATATTTAAAGGATTTGCCACTGATGATTCAAACGTGAGTTTTTGGGCAGTGTGGAGTAGCATTTGTTGTTTGTCATTTCTCTGATCACAAATGCAGACATGGTTTTGTTTACGCGGCGCGATGCAACACGTAAAAAGACAGTATATGTCATTGTAATCCGTAATTATGTCCCCACTGGATGCAACAAATGCCTCGTTTGTAATGGGTTTTAATGTTTTTGTGAGTTGTGTTTTAATGGTGAGGGGTGTAACATTTCCATCACATGGTTGAGGTACACAAAATAATGTTATTTTTAGCCACATCATATGACCCCTTTAATATGCAGTCATATTAACATCTTTGGGATGTTATGGCAGAAGTGAAGATTATAAATGTCAGTCAGTCAGAAAACAGTGTCTCTGTTTAATGGGTGTTGCGACCAGAGTTAATTACTTTCTGCTTTGTTGTTTTTTTTCTGTTTAGATTGGCCTTCTGTAATCTCACTGGTCAGTGCTGTGAAAGTTTGTCTTCAGCTCTACAATCATCATACTCCTCATTGAGAGAGCTGAACCTGAGTAACAATGACTTGCATGATTTAGCAGTGGAGATGATCTCTGCTGGACTAAAGAGTTCACACTGTCAACTAGACACACTGAGGTATTTAAGAACACAGATAAACTTTTACTCTATTTAAAATAAACATGACACTTTATTTCTGCTTTTGACTTTCTTGGGCAATTGCAATGTTTTAGCAGAATCCAGTTGCTATATTTGTTCCAGCATTTCACTGAAAACATCTGTTTGTGTTTTTTAATGATTTGTTTAGGAGTACTAATACTAACTAAATGGTGAATGATATAGATACCAGTATTTTTAGTACAGTGCATTTTTATGTATAGTACAAGGAGACTAAATATTTGATTAGCATATTGAGTTGTATTATTTTATCAACATCAGATGTAAGACACTAAGAGCTCAAAACCATCAGAACTCAAAATGCACTCTGGACTCTTTTAGCAATTTCAAGTTCCTTTATTTCGAGGTGCGCAAGGCAGCAAGCGTCCTTTTTTTTTAGACTTTTCAATTTAATTTGAAGTCACATGACTTTTAGGGGTCTTAATGTGCCTTATGGAGTTGCCTGCTTCTTTTGCCATAGTGGCCGTCTTCTGGTCTGCTGCCTTCTCACCCTCTACATCCAATATTAAGTTATTTTTTTTATCTGAAACATGAAACACCTTCAGAAACTATTAGCCAGTTGCTATAAAAAGAATGTTTAAATGTTTTGTTTAAATGCTTTGATTAATGCAGGTGGTGACCTCCCATTAGAATTTAATCAATTTTACTGGAAAAGTAAGAGTACAAATAAAAGAATACCAAGGCAGCAATTTGTACTTTACACAAACAGTAGTTTCAGTCAACAGCAATACATTTTTAAACAAAAATTAATACTTGTACTCTGATACATTTCCACATACATTTTTGTTACTTTTGTAGCTCAAACTAAGGTGACTTTGTGACAGTGACATCCGATTGCCAAACTATTGCCATGTGGGCTTGTTGTGTGTTTGTAGGTTGTCTGGCTGTATGGTTACAGAGGAAGGCTGTGGTTATATGTGTTCAGCTCTGAGTTCAAACCCCTCACACCTGAGAGAGCTGGATCTGAGCTACAATAACCCAGGAGAATCAGGAGTCAAGCTGCTCTCTGAAAAACTGGAGGATCCCATATGCGCACTGGACAAACTCAAGTATGTGTGTGTGTGTGTTTACTAAAGACATTTTACTGAGAAAGGGGTGGTTTCCTGGACAGAGATTATAGGGTCAGATTTACTTAACAGGGCAAATAAGCGTTACAGCGCAATTCTGTAAAAACGCTAAGGGGACTGACAAGGTGCACATTAAAATGTTTAAGGTTCCTAATATTGTTTTTGGAGTCTCCTACAATAGGATTACATGCATGAGAGGTCAAAAAACGCTTTCGTTTTCTCAAATATCACCTCATTTTCCAGCAATTCTCAAACGATTCGTTCGAAGCAGTTCTAAGGTTCATTCTCTCTAAAACGCTCCTTTCCGTGAGCCTACTCTGCTCTGATTGGTCAGATGGCCTAGTCTGTTGTGATTGGTCTACCGCTTACAGCACGTGTCGGAAACTAAACGACCACTGCAATAGTTTCGTATTTTGAACGCTCAATATAAATTATCTATTATTTATCATACTTATAGGTTGTGATTCAGTGAAGACAGCTGGTCCAAATAAACTGGGTACTGAGCCATCTTTCAAGAGCAAGCGTTTTGTGAATCCCGCGTTGAACTCCCCGAGATTAGAGAAGTAGTCGTCAATGACGTGTTTGTGGGCTGGGTCAAGTTGATCGCGGCCGGCTAACGTAGAACCTAGGCGGTCATTATGCAAATGTGTTACCCTGTGACATGTAGCCGTCTTGGAAGTGGGATTCAAATTACTAACGACTCGTCTAAGCTGTACAGAGTCGATTCTTTATTTTGGGAGACAATAACATTATTTATCGTGCACTTTCGGCTTTACAACTTTGCAGATCCTTTACATTCACATACAGCTACATTACACACTGCATGAAAGGCAATATTGGAAATGGCATAATAGGGGCACTTTAAAGAACACAGACACAACCAGATTTTAATTTAGATTTCCATAATGATCAGCGCAATCTACCAAGAGCAGCGCAAATTAGTGCCTGCTTTTTTTGGGCGCAAATACCAGTAATCTGACGAGCGCAAATGTTAGTAAAACGTGTTGCGTGATTCATTTTAATACTCTCCTCCCATAAATTTTGCGTCTGAAAGGGAAACTCCTACAAAGGCATATTCAATAAGGTCAGGTGCAAAAGTAACCGTGTCCACGCCTTTTCAATGCTAATTCTTCACTTCTTTAGTAAATCCTTCCAGTACTATTTTAATGCCAAAAGATGGTTTGCGCTTTATATATATAAACTATTTATAATTAATAACTATATAACTAATACAGTTTGAAATACAACAAAGTTTACCTTTTAAACATGTATCCAATATTTCTAACATTTAAACATAATTTAACAAGCATTTTAGAAGCAAAAATGAAACATTTATCGTCATGAAAAGACAGATGTGACTCGTTTAAGTGATTGACTGTCACAAACAGGCAAGAGACAAGAGGAGTTTAGGTAAACAGAGGGGTTTATTGTCAATGCTGTGATGGTCAGGATCGAATGTTCAGATAGTGAACGGTAGACCGAACACTGGAATACTGAGTGGAGTGAGAAGATATAGCGGGCTTGATTGGTGATGCAAGTGCAGGTGATCAGAATTCGGGTGATTGGGATCTGGAGGTGACTGTGCTGACGTGAGTGATTGCGATGATTTCCTGACATTACCCCCTCCTCCAGTATGTCGTCGCGGGCCACCCAGGACCTCTCCTCCGGTCCGAATCCTTCCCAGTCAATAAGATATTGTAACCGGCTGCCCTGTCGCTGTGAATTCAGGATTTCTTTCACCTGGTACACCGAGGGCTGGTCCAGAACCTCAGGAGGAGGGGGTGCTTCTGGCTCGGTGGATCTGGAGGAGGAGGAGGAAGAACAAGGTCTGAAGAGGGAGACATGGAATGAGGGGTGAATTTTGTACCTTGGTGGAAGTTGCAGAAGGTAGGTGACTTGGTTGATCTGCCTCTGTATTGGGAACGGACCAATATAGCCGGGACTCAGCTTTTTACAGGGCAGGCAGAGGCGCAGATCCTGGGTGGACAGCCAAACCAGCTCTCCAGGCTGGTAGGTGGGAGTAACGGTACGCCGGGCATCTGCGAAGAACTTATGCCTCCGCACTGCTTGTTGGAGCTGGACATGAGCCGAGTCCCACACACTCTCGGAACCAGTAGTCTATACATGGCACAGACTGAACAGCTTTGGACGTACCTGTTGACATCCCGGGCCATACTGGGCCACCAGTATCGAGCCTGGAGGAGCAAGAGGGTCCGTTGCCTGCCTGGGTGGCCAGAGCCCGGTACTTCATGCACTGAGCCCAGAAGGGTCTGACGCTGGGAGGTGGGAACATACGTCTTCCCTTCTAGGCAGCCCGGCGGAGCAGCCTTGCAATTGCAATTTCCAGGTCTGTAAGTGATTGTGAATTGGAACCTTGTGACGATCAAAGCCCATCGGGCTTGAGTCTTTTGGCTTCACAGAGATATTGGAGAATCTTATGATCCGTGATCACTGAGAAAGGGTGATGGGCTCCCTCCTACCTGTTGACATCCTGGGTCATACTGGGCCACCAGTACCGAGCCTGGAGGAGCGAGAGGGTCCGTTGCCTGCCTGGGTGTCCAGAGCCCGGTACTTCATGCACTGAGCCCAGAAGGGTCTGACGCTGGGAGGTGGGAACATACGTCTTCCCTTCTAGGCAGCCCGGCGGAGCAGCCTTGCAATTGCAATTTCCAGGTCTGTAAGTGATTGTGAATTGGAACCTTGTGACGATCAAAGCCCATCGGGCTTGAGTCTTTTGGCTTCACAGAGATATTGGAGAATCTTATGATCCGTGATCACTGAGAAAGGGTGATGGGCTCCCTCCAGCCAGTGACGCCACTCCTCCAGGGCCAGTTTGATGGCGAGCAGTTCCCGATTGCCGATGTCATAATTCTGCTCCGCCGGGTTCAGTTTCCTGGAGAAGTAAGCGCAAGGATGGAGGATTGGAGGTTCCCCACATTGCTGTGACAGCATGGCCCCAACGCCAGTAGTAGAGGCGTCAACTTATACTACAAAGGGTACCTGGGGATCCGGATGGTGAAGGATGGGGGCCGTGCTGAAGGCCTCCTTGAGCTGGTTGAAGGTTTCGCGGGCAAGGCTGTTCCAGGACAGGGACTTGGGTTTGCCTCGTAGCATGGAAGTAAGCATGTGGAAACTCTTCACGAACCATGGATAGGAGTTCGCGAACCCCAGGATACTTTGCAACTCCTTCACTCCGCAGGTCCAGTTTGGAGAAGACGCGAGCTCCACGGAGTTCCTCCAGGGCGTCTGGGACCAGGGGAAGTGGGTATGGTAGTTTCACCGTCTGAGAGTTCAGCATGCGATAGTTGATGCACGGCCTCAAGCCCCCGTCCTTCTTGCCCACAAAGAAGAAGCTCGAGGCTGCCGGGGAGGTGGATGGGCAGATGAAACCTTGCTTAAGAGCCTCCTGGATGTAATCCTCCATGGCCTTGCGCTCCGGGATGGACAGTGGGTATACTCTACCCTTAGGGAGTTTTGCCCCAGGCAGCAAGTCGATGGCACAGTCCCATGGCCGTTGCGGTGGAAGGCGAATGGCTGCCTGCTAACTAAAGACATCCTGGAACGCCACATAGTCAGATGGGACGGTCGGTGTTTCTTGCGGTTCTGGGCTTTCAACAAGGGTGGAAGCAACTTGAGCCCTAACGGGGCGTGGAAGCGGTACGGGTAGAGTGCGGAGACAGTTTCTTTGACATGACTCGCTCCAGCGAGTGATATCACAGGGTTCCCATCTGACCTCTGGAGAGTGGAGAGTGAACCAGGAGCGTCCCAGGATGATATCCACTGTGGGTCCCTCTAATACCAGGAAGGAAATGGTTTCCTCATGCAGACTTCCGATCCTCAATCTTAAGTCAAGTCAAGTCACCTTTATTTATATAGCGCTTTTAACAATACAGATTGTGTCAAAGCAACTGAACAGCATTAATTAGGAAAATAGTGTGTCAATAATGCAAAATAACAATAGTAAACAAATTTTTCAGTTAAAGACAGCAAGCCAGAGGTGACAGCGGCAAGGAACCAAAACTCCATCGGTGACAGAATGGAGAAAAAACCTTGGGAGAAACCAGGCTCAGTCGGGGGGCCAATTCTCCTCTGACCAGACAAAACCAGCAGTTCAATTTCAGCCCCATCTTAGCGGTGGGGCACGAAACTGCACCCGCCCCAGCGGCTTTCCCTGGATCATCTCAACTCGGAGCTCCCGGGCTTGACATAGGCGGGGTAGATGGAGACGATTTAGGAGGTCATAGGATATGAAATTGCCCGAAGAGTCAGGTAGAATCCATTTTCATGGGCTCTGGTACAGAGGGACTGCTGGTGGACGCGAAGGGCTGGTGGGTGGCTTCGTGGGGCTGGCATGCTGACAACAGTTGAGAGATGCGAGTGGCTCGTTGTAGAAAGCCTTCTAGTCCGATGTTGTCATCGTAGATGGCCATTTGAGCACGAAGGGGAGGGTCCAGACCTTGACGGTAGGCACTGAGGAGGGCCGCCTCATTCCAGCCACTAGTCGCCGCTAGTGTGCGGAATTGTAGGATGTACTCACTGGTGGTAGATGAGCCTTGACGCAGGTGCAGA
Source organism: Sinocyclocheilus rhinocerous (assembly GCF_001515625.1). Lineage (NCBI taxonomy): Eukaryota > Metazoa > Chordata > Actinopteri > Cypriniformes > Cyprinidae > Sinocyclocheilus > Sinocyclocheilus rhinocerous. The sequence continues at coordinate 100,888 of NW_015623472.1, read as the reverse complement.
AGTTGGTCGGACACGGAAAGCTATCCCATCGTGGAGCCAAACACTTCCTTGAAATGATTTTTGAAAGCATTGTATGAATTATGGCACTGTTGGCGGTCCATATTGCTCGGGCCCATTCCAGCGCTTTGCCGTTTAGGAGGGAATTTAAGAAGGCTACCTTCAAACGCTCCATTGTGAATTTCTGCGGCTGCATCTCTATAAACAGATCCACTTGTAGAAGTAAGCCGCCACACACAGCCGCGTCACCAGCATATGAAGCAGGCAGGGCCATGGGACTTACAGAGGCAGATGATGGGGTGGTGACTGGCGTGAGGGAGGTCCTGAGGGCGCTGACTAGTTCCTCGAGGACCTCTGCGGTGGATGGAAAACGGGGATCCATGGAGGTGTTGGTTCTGGTCCGGTCTTCTGTCACAAACAGGCAAGAGACAAGAGGAGTTCAGGTAAACAGAGGGGTTTATTGTCAATGCTGTGATGGTCAGGATCGAAGGCAGGGGGGTATGAGAGATATGTGAGAGTTCTGGGTTTCTTAGCTTCTTGGTAATCTGGGTTCTGATAGTTGCAGGAATCCTGGAGATGAACCGGGGCTGAGGAGAATCGGAATCGCGGAGACTTAATAGACTTCTGGAGGTAAGGAAACAACAGTTAGTAATGCAGGTAAGGAGTCCAGAAATGTTCAGGTAGTGAACGGTAGAACGGACACTGGAATACTGAGTGGAGTGAGAAGATATAGATATAGATATAGCGGGCTTGATTGGTGATGCAGGTGCAGATGATCAGAATTCGGGTGATTGGGATCTGGTGTGTGTCGGAGGAGGCGACTGTGCTGACGTGAGTGATTGCGATGATTTCCTGACATTGACATTGCATCTCTTTAGTTTGCTTTGTTTCTTTGCTGTAAATCATTTTATGTTTTGCAGTTTTATTGACTAATTAGATCATACACAAACCTATATTTTACCAAAGAAATGCAAGTTGGCAGCACTGAGAACTACTCTCACACCTGAAGAGGATGCAAAATACCCTGCTCATTACAAATGCTGGGTTGTTGCGACTTTCCTATCAGTAGCTGGGTTACACAATAACTACACAAACACAAAAAATATTTTGGTTGAAAGAAAATAACCACGATTTTTGGAGTACATGTGCACACTTTGAAAGCAACTGATGCAAGCTGGTAATTGCCCTCCTCCGATCACTTGACAGATCCGTCACATCGCTTTGTTCCGGGACCTCGCAATTTACAAATTAAGCACTGGTTAATTAAAACAGTCTATGCCGTTCAGTCTGAGCACAGGCCATGAAGCATATTTGCTCATGTGAAGAGAATGATTTTTTCATGTGAAGAAGATGCTTTTTTTTTGCGTCAAGTGCGTTAAGTACAAAGACTGGTTTACATAATAAATAATAGTTTAGCATTTAAATACATCTCAAATATGGAAACATTTGGATTTGTGCCGAATGAAAGAGGTAGGCTGCATTAGAACAACAGCGTTTATTATCAGTTTTGCTACTTATATTTTAACAACTTAATTTGGCAGCTGATATTTTTCATTCTTGTTCTGTTCTGAATACCGTTAAATTGAAAGGATTTGTTGTGGAGTGAGGAGAACTAAAATAGTCTGTAGGCTAGCTATTGTGTTTATTGTTTGTAAATCAGGTCCTATGACATTCCGATAAAAATATATCATTGTCAAACACAACACAAGGCCCACAGGCCCAAACAACACCTCATTGCATGTGGCCCACGAGATACTGTAAGCCTGACATATTTCCACCTCATTTCATGTGGCCCACAAGTAAATTTTTGAAATGTATGAATTAAATGTTTCAGTTAGAGCTTCACACATTTATACAAAGTTTACAGACTTCCTTCTCATTTATTTATGTTCTCCAAAACAATTTTGCCTATTGATAATGTTATTGATGGTACTGTTGTTGTTATTTAAAAAAAAAAAAAAACATGCATACAATGTTCTTATTGTTGTGATATGATAAATGAAATGTAACAAATATAAAATGATTCTGCATATCAATTATTGGATATGAATATACAAATAATCCATATTGGCTATAAAAAATTAACATCAATTTACTGATCATATCAGATGTGTGGAATGTGACACTGTTTTTTTTATAGTGTGGCTCATGGAGGAGAGTTCAGGATTACAGAAGGACTACAGAAATGTACGTCTACACACACACACACACACACACACACACACCTTCAGTGACTGGTGTTGTGTTATAAACGTCTCTCTTCTTTTGTTCAGATGCCTGTTTTCTCACACTGGATCCAAACACAGCAAACAATAAACTCATTCTCTCTGAGGAGAACAGAAAGGTGACATATGTGGAAAAAGATCAGTCATATCCTGATAATCCTGAGAGATTTGATGTGTATCAGATTCTGTGTAGAGAGAGTCTGCCTGGACGCTGTTACTGGGAGGCTGAATGGAGTGGAGTTGAGGCTGTTATATCAGTGACATATAAAGGAATCGTCAGGAAGGGAAGTAGTCGTGACTGTATGTTTGGACGCAATAACATCTCCTGGAGCCTGTTGTGCACTGAAGCCAAGTTCACTGCCCGTCACAATAACAATTCAACTGACATATCTGCTCCTTCATGCTGCTCTAATAGAGTAGGAGTTTATTTGGACATGTCGGCTGGCACTCTGTCCTTCTACAGTGTCTCGGACACACACAAACTCGCACTCTTACACACATTTAACAACACATTCACTGGACCTCTCTATGCTGGATTTGGGGTTTATTATTTGAACTCCTCAGTGTCTCTGTATGACATTAACAGCCTCTATAAGGAGCCTCCTGTTAGAAACAAGAGAGATACACACATAACCGGGTGAGTTATCACACATAAATATTTCTTTTATGGTTGGCTTCATGTGTACATTTTGCTCTCTTTATCTCAATTTGTGCATGTGTGTGTCTCAGCATATGAGCAAAGGGTACACAATAACTGCCAATAAAGACAATAAATTCTCCTTAACAGCCGTCAAACTGTATGCATTGATTATATGTTTGTGAATATTTGTTATTTTAGATAAACGGCATGTATTTCTCAGTTAGCTTGTTTCCATCAGAGGCTAATGTCCTTGTGCGAGTCTAGACAGATTTTCATTTGAGTTTTCCTTGGTTATTCGTATGTCACTGATTTGAATTATCATCAACAATAGCAGACTAGCCTTGGTAAAAAACTTAAGTGCTAATAATGTTTATATCCAAACTTCTCACTATTTATTCTTTACCTCTTCTACAGGTTCTCCAACCCCAAACCTTCTGAGCTCAATATTCAGCCACTGCTGACCTGTCAGTCTTGCATCAATATAGTTGATTCTGATCAGTGGGTTCAGATTGAGCCGTCGACCCATACACATGAAGGCATGTCGGAGTTTAGGGTCAGCACTGTCCCAGGCCGCTACGAGTGTATCAGGACCAGAATGCGATGGGTCTGTGACTGTGAGGTCACCTTTCAGTATCATGTCGTAGACGGGCGGTTCCTCAACACAGAGCTGGAGCGTCTGCAGTGTAACCGAATCGGTCCAGTGATTGACGTGACGGTGATCTCAGGGAAACTGGAAGAAGTTCATCTGCCCCATTATGTCTGTTTAGGACATTCTGACCCCTCTCTCAAGGATGCTGTGAAAGTCCTCAGTGTAAAAGATGAGGGAATATATGTAGAGTCTGTGCAGCTGACCCGATTTCATGCTAAACTTGTCCAACCATCATTCTCTCTTAAAACTTTAATTATAAGTTGGATAATGCAGTGGGATGAACACTGCGATCTTCTTCTGTACATGTGTTCTAAAGATCCTCTCATTTTACATGTCTACTTTTTTCCACTTGATGAACTTTTAAAAGAAGTTGTGGAGAAAGATGAAAAATCAAGCCATCCAATCAAGCATCCCAGACCTGACAAGGCATTTCGGATGAAAACACCACACTTTCTTAATGTTCCTGGTGCCTCTGTCCATCCCAAAGAAGGGATCACACTCAGAAGGAATACTGTCCCAAATTTCTTCAAGGTCAAGATGCACCTGGAGAATGATCTTGAAATGACTCTCATTAGAGATGAGGATAATTGTCTGGACTGCAACATTGCCTGGACTGCAACAATTGAGAAAGATGAACTTGATAAGATAAATACGAAGAAAGATGAGCAGCGTCTGCTTCTGAATAGCGATAAAGATAAAGCGGCATTTTTTGATAACAATTTCGCAGATCTCATTCAGAGGGTTATAAATGTTAAGACTGTTGCAGATCAACTGCTTCAGCAGGGCATAATTCATGAGGAACAATATTCACAAATCACACATGACAATTTAACCAGTGCGGACAGCATGAGAAAGATCTGTGAGATTATACGTAAGCACAGCGTCACTGAGAAAGCTAAATTAATCACAATTCTTCGAGATGAGAAGCTTTACGACTTCAGAACATCTGTCTGATTCTACACCTTAAGCTTAAAGAAGTCATCGGATGCAAAATTCACTTTGCCAACACACATTTCAGTTCAAACAACTTGTAAGTGTGTCTACACAACCACCCTATAATGATAAAAATCCACCCAGAGTTTTTTTTTGTTTTGTTTTTTTAATCCAGATAAATAATATCCCTTTTTTCAAATCAAGCCGTTCTCAGATTCTTGGCTGTGTAACGTTATACGGACCCAGGCCCCTCCCACGATTGTTGAATGACACCAGCGTTTTACCTCAGACCCGTCCTGAGTGAGCTGTAACAGTCCGCCATTGTTTCGACGCCAGAGATGTAGACAAAAATTTGTCTCCTAAGTGATTGAGGTGTTCTGTTGTTGGATGTAATAATGAACATAGCAGTTGTCATTTACTCCCGACATCTGAGCCACTGAAGACGCAGTGGAGTACGTTTGTTTTTGAAGGGAATGCGTCCCCCGATCTGCCTAATTGCATCTATGTTCACGCGAATCAGTCGTGCTTCAGCCTCACCTCCAGAAGAAGTGAGTATACGTTTTTTTAATGAATTTTGCAAATCGCCTTTTCTAATAATTTGCTAGTTAGCAAGTTTCACGATGAATGCGGCTAAAGTTTACAGTCTCTCAAAGAACTGCATGTCACCCCACGGAAGAGAGGGGCGGGGTGAGCAGAGCTCATTAACATTTAAAGGGAAATGCACTGAAACAGCTTGCTGTGAAAAGAGCTGTTTTTGACACGGTAAAAAGGGTGTTGTTTTACACTACCATTGAGAAATTTTAACCAAAGTATATTATAGACTTTTCATTAAGACCCTATAGAATCATATCAACTTGTGCAAAATGGGCATCCAATGACCCCTTTAAGGTGAATGATATATTATATCTCCCTCTCTGCCTGCTCATGTATTGGCATACTTCCCAGTTCCCGGTTGCACCATGTCCTTGTGTATTAGTTCTTAACAGAAACATAGGAGGTAGATGTATATAAAACTATGATTATTTGTTAGACAGTATGAGGAGAATAAAGACTGAAAATATTAAAAAAGCATATATATTTCAACAACGGCAACTGCAGATAAACCCAAGGTTTTTCTAGTGATGATAAAGGAAAACTACTTTGATAAATGTATGAAACCATGTAAATATTTTATCCAAGTATTACCATAATAATAAATGAAGCATTTTCCCCAAAATGATAATTGGCATAGAACAGGCATCATCAAATCTGGCCCACAAGATCCACTTTCCTGCAGAGTTTAGCTCTAACCCTAATCAAACACACCTGAGCATGCTAATCAATAGGTGTGTTCGACTTCATGGAGCGCTGCGCAGACCGATCGGCGGCTGACTTGAAGCAGTGCATGCCGGTTAGAAATTTTGCCCGACTTGAGACGGCACGACGCCACGCCACTGTCAAATGTGGCATCAAAGTACCGCGATAGCCCTCTTGAGAGCAGCCGGCTTACTCAGCCAGTGCAGTTTCTGTAGAGCGGTTGCAGGAGCTTTGATGAAGTCACAGCTGTTTCACGATTCGCCAAATTCACCACATGACAACGATGATGTGTGTTTCAGGCTTATTCATACATCTTAAATTCCAATAATGCTCACAAATCAGTTTTTTTTTTATTTTTTACTGTAGTCGCAATGTTATATTGAGTCACGTTTATCAAAAAACACTGATAAAAGCATATTTACCCCCACTTTATTGGTATTTGAATGGATTTCAATTTATGTTAAACTTTATTCTTGAACAGATGGCGCTGTATTAAGCAGTATAAAAAAGTATTTCTGTTGCTCATGAAAACGTTTCTGAAACGTCTGTGTATTTGACAAATATTGCATGTTATTCACTTAATCTGTGATAGAGTATGCAAACGCCACGAGAGCGTCACTACCGAGAGCAGAACGTGTCTGACTTGACGTCTCCGCTTTCAATTCTGTCCCCGACTGCAAGCGGCTACTCTCGCTGATAGGTCGCCGCAGTGCTGCTTCAAGTCGAACACACCTATTGTCTTCAGGATCATTAGAAAATCACAGGTAGGTGAGTTTGATCAGGGTTGGAGCTAAAGTCTGCACCACTTTGTTCCTCCAGGACAGGTTTTGAGGAACCCTGACATAGAAAATCCCACAGAAGCTACAGCAGCCATTCAAATGTTGGGGCTATGAGGGGGAAGCAATTAAGTGCAAATTGAGCATTAGTGATGAACCTGTCGGAGAGTGAAAATCGGGGCTAAAACCATGCAGTGCGAACTCGGCATTAGATGACATTAACTGCAAACATAGATGCTAGCAGCAATACGGGGCCAAGCACTGAAGGTGCACCAAGTGTAGCAACCACAACAACTGCAAGCACAACAAGTGCAGCAAGCAGAGAAAGCACAGCATTTACAGCAAGCATAACAATTACACCAATTTCATCAAAGCACATCACACTGAACAGTATGGAAGCTCTAAAATGTGCAGCTCAGAAGCACAAAACACTTTTAATATTTTGTATATAAAACGCATGGTATGTGCCACACTGTATTCGAACCATGACCTGAAAGATTTGGGGCCAGTGGCTTAGCAGAGTATGCCACTTAGTTGGTGCACATTCAAACAGCTGCCAAGGAGAGCTTTCAGTGTAAGAATTATCATACAAAAGCATTATTTAGCATTTTGACCACATTAGCATGCTAAGCTAACTTATTACTAATGTAGCTTATGGTTAACCTAATAGCTGAAGAGCCACATTACAAAGAATGGAAACTGACTAGCATATTACTCAATTAGCTTGTTATGTTAACTAGCATAAGTCAACAAACACAGGCACAGTCAACTTTGGGGAGGTATTTCTCAGGAATTGTATCAAATATCAAAAATCCATCCAGACATTTCTGTGTGGCTTGGTCCAATATAATCTGATCACATTTTGGACAAATTTGGACAACATTTGTAGGAGGAGTAGTGAAGAAACAGTTTTTCACTTCAAAATGGAGGAAAATTAAAAATGAGACATCGTCAGAATCTGCAAAAGCCAAGGAATGTATTGACACAGAGAAAGTTAAATTTGGACAATGTTTTCAAATGTCATAAGCGTTTTTGCAAAACTCGTTATTTCTCTGGAAAACTAGGTGGCACTGTGTTTAAACTTCTCAGGTACCTACTGATTTTTGTGCTGATCTTGTTTGTTCAAAAATTGGCCTGATGGTTCGTCTGATGCTGGCATGATACAAGGAATCTATAGACCCCAATACCATGATTTTTTGACAAACCATTCAAAGGTTATTAGCAAAAATATGTATTCTATAGGTCTCATGACTTGTAGGTGGCGCTGTTCCCAAATTTGGCATAAACTCTCATATCATGGTTTTCGATGAAGCATACCCATTTTCGTTTCATTTGATCAAAGTTTTGCAGAGATGTTGCCTCTGAACCAATTTTGGGTCAACCTCGTTAAGTTAATGACATAATAACTTTTGAACAAAAATAAATAAAACAATCTGTTCCTTAATTTCTATATGGCTCAGTCTGCTCTAAAAATGTACAGCCAATTTTTGTAAGAATTGAGCAAAATTTGGAGTAGTATTGAAAAAATTTAAAACTGTACTTTTCATAATGGCTGCTACTGTAATGGGTGGAGTCTTAATGTTAGATGTTGAATGTGATCAGCATGATGACAGTAATTAGTAGATATACTGTATATATATATATATATATATACTTAAACGTGATATAGTTATGTATATAACTGTATATAATACACATTTTAAAACTGTATTGCCTGTTGCTGCCATTATAAAAAAAACATTTTGAATGTGTACGTGCTTTTCTTCTCTTTCTGCGCCCACTCGCTGTGGTGGAGTGGTTATAAAATATTGTTCTTGTAAATACTTTCCAGCATTTCAGAAATAAATATGCATGCAAATTACAATGAAGTATAATAGTTACCGTACGGCGTTCGGCAGTGGTCAAAAAGGATTTAAGCAATGAATTTTGAATTGATTTCTTCTTGTAAACTCAGAGATGTGGATTCGGACGGCAGTTAAATTACCACATGACCCTGGTGTTTGTCAAAAAACGGTAGGTAATTCGGCTGGGGGAAAAACACAGACATTCTAGATTCGGACGGCAATGAAATCACAGACTACCCCCTGCAAATGGTAAAAATAACTTACCCATGAGAAACAGTTACCATCCAAATAGGGCTACTGAGGGTGCTTCCATTGCAATGATTGTATGTAAAATGGAAAATTATTTTGTATTTGTATTTTGTTCAAGTTTTGCATTCAGAAAACAACACTATCAAAACGAATCCACGAAAGACTCAAAACGTTGTATTATGCATGCCAGTCCAGTAGATGGTGACGTCATTTTGTAAAGAAACACTACACGTCTGCACACATATGCATTCCTGTAGACTGAACACATAAAATGAATGCATAGCATGTTTTCACAAACTCGTGTGTTTGTAGTTTACACAGAGATGATAAAGGTATAATTTCAAAAACTTGCACTCTGAAACCCATTTTCAAGAGTTTGCAATTTCCAGCTCCCAAAATGCTGTTGTTGTGTAAATAAACGGCCAAAACTCATGAACAGTGGCTGTTTCATAAAAGACGCTAAGAAAAGCAGGGATTAAAGTCCAAAACCTGACTTGAAATAACCTAACAAATCAATCGGGACTAAAGTGGTTTCATAGACGACAATTTAAGTTCACGCAATCTCACTAAGGGTGTACTCACACTAGGCACGGTTGGCTTGAACCGAGGCCGAGCGCGAATGTCCCCCCTCCCTACTCCCCCTAGCTGGATAGACAGTGAGTGGAAGGCCAATTTTAGAATGAGAAAGACCACGTTCCTGCAGTTGTGCAACATCCTGCAGCCACACATTGAAAGAGAGACAACTACATTCAGGAAACCAGTGCCTGTGGACCAACGTGTAGCAATATGCATCTGGAGACTGGCCACAAATGTGGGGGTCAGAATTGGTCAGTCTACAGCAGTAACTCTTGCAAATCATGTTGCCTCGGTAATTGTCAACAATTTGCTTTCCCTCTACATCAGAACACCCTCTGAACAGGAATTGAAGATCATAATTCAGGGTTTCCGAGACAGGTGGGGTTTCCCTACAATGTGGAGGAGCTATTGATGGCACTCATATTGGGATTTTAGCTCCACCAGTCAGCTCTGCAGACTACTACAATCGGAAAGGTTTCTACTCAGTTATCCTGCAAGGTGTGGTTGACCATTGACTTCGGTTCTGGGACGTCAATGTGGGTTGGCCGGGAAAGGTCCATGATGCCAGAGTTTTTGCAAATTCCTCATTGTTTGAGAGGGGTCAGAGTGACACACTGTTCCCTCATATCACAGAGAGGTTTGGAGCAGTAGATGTGCCAGTTGTGATTTTGGGGGATGCAGCTTATCCATTATTGCCATGGTTTTTTTCATATTGACCGAACTTTAATGATCATGTTTTATCGTGTTTTTATTGAATCAGTTTTGTCTTTTTCTCTGGTCGTATGGTTTGGTCAAACATCTTTAAAAGCAAGAAATTCTTTAAACCAGATAGTTAAATGGTCTAGTCGATTGGTGGGTGAGTCACAGTTGGATCCAACATCGTTGTATACCAGACAGTTGCAACGAATGTCTACTTCTATTTTAAATGATGACTCCCACCCTCTGCACAGTGAGTTTCAGCTTCTTCCCTATGGGCGGAGGTTTTTAATCCCAAGGTGTAAAACAAAGCGATATAAAAACAGCTTTGTTCCCGCTGTTTTAACTGTGTTAAATAAGCTGTAGGATGGTGGAGTCTTGAAGAATTTATATCATGTATCTTGTATCATATTTTTGTTATCTGTTGTGTTATATTTTTAAATGTGTTTTTTGAATTTGTGTTATGGATGGATGTCACTGTCATTTTACTGCAAGACAAATTTACCTGCGGGTATGAATAAAGTAACCTAAAAACCTAACCTTGATGAAACCATACCCCGAAACTCAACAAACAACCCCTGCACAGATCACCTTCAACAACCGGCTCAGCAAGGCATGGATGAGTGTGGAAAGGGCATTTGGTCTTCTAAAGGGAAGGTGGAGATGTTTAATGAAGAGGTATGACTGCCACATAAAGAACATCAACACCATTATTGCAGCCTGTTGCGTGCTTCACAATTTTTGTGAAGTTAATGGTGAGGAATATGATGAGGTTGGCGTTGAAGAGGAAAATGAGACCCACGAATGGAGTTCTCTTCATTCAACTGCCAGGTCAAATGCCACCAGAGATGTCTTGTGTTCTTATTTTTCAAATCTGTAGAGATTTTTTTGGGACGATGCTGGTATACATACAGTAATTAAAATACTACTTTTTTGATGCTGCCACTACGTTCATAATGTTCTTTGTATTTCATTTGTTTTAGTTACTATGATCAATTGTTTTTATAAAAATTTTATTTTTTGCAATGTTGCAAATAAGGTCATATTGTTCATTGTATTTCATTTCTAAAACTAAACTAAAAATAATAGTATTTGCTGGTCTGGATTGAATGTAAATTAGGTTTTTTCAAGGTTTGATTTCTCTGATTCTCACTTCGCACTTTGGATTTGGTGAACAGCCACAATGTGGCGCAGTAATAAGCAAATTTGTTTTGTGCTAATAACTCCACGGGAGTGCATGGTATAGGACTAATAAAATAGTTTTTCAAGGAGAATCCAAATATCACATTTCTTCATGAGAACCTAAATGGCAAACAGTGGATGTTCCCAGAAGCAAACACATGCACCATTGAAGTTGCCCATTGGTCAGGAATATGAAGAGTTTTGTCATTTTATGACATCTGGTATCGTGCAATCTTCAACGTTTGGGGTAGCTTAAAAAACTCCCAAAACTTATCACTTTTAATATGTGCTGGATTGCTGTTCTTTTTTGCTTTTATTTTATTTTTATTATTATTATTATTTCTTTGTATTTGTTTAGAGTGCCGTTTGTTCATGTTAGAAATGTTACAATGTTCATTGTCACAATGTTCGATTTTCATTGGTTCCTTTGTCTTCCTTAGTTCAGTTTTTCCTCCACTCATAGTAACAGATTGATTTGAGTTTCAGTTCAGGAGCGTCTTGTTAATTATCTGGTTAAGTTCCCTTTGTTTGCTCTTGTATAAATATCCTGTGTTTTCTGTCAGTCTCTGTTCTCGTTGGTTGTTCTGTGGTTTTCTCCTGCGTTCTTCCTTGTTCCTTTATGTTTGATGATTAAAGTAGTGGTAGGCAGAGCGAGGCTTCATGAAACACTGGCTGTGTTCGAAATGGCATACTTGCTTACTGCTTACTGCCCAGTACACAGTGCATACTGCCTACTATTTTTTTAAAGAATAGTGTGTGAAACAGTATACAATAAGCAATAACATGATCTCATAAATTGTGGATACATTTTTAATGTGTGATGAGAACTTTTTAAATATTTTTTTAAAATGTGTGTGGTGATGGAAATGACAGGGTGTTGTGGAAATGACAATGAATTAACGTGAATGTAGAGAAACAGTAGAGATATTTATTAGAAAAATTCTTAAACTCATCACACTCATTAAACTCAATTCACAAAGTCATTAAACATAACCACACCTGTTTTTAGTGTAGTGCTGAGTTTGATGTATAAAACTGATTTGTCTCAAAGATTAACGGTTACAGTGCATACTGTAAATAACTGACACAACTGATGGCAAGGCAAAAATATAAGCAATAAATGATGCATCAAAATTTCAACATTGTGAGATAATCATGAAGCTATATAATTGTGAGAGTTTGATACTGATATTGGTCTCTTAAATGAACACCCATCTTCTGTAAAGAGTAACTGTAAAGAACACCTGAAACTGTATCATTTAAACAGAGATGTGGAATGTGGAAAATTTTGAGCACCTTGAATGTGTGAGTGTATGTATGTTTGCATGTGTGTGAGAGAGAGAGCGTTTGCGCGTGCGTGCGTGTGATGTGATGTGATTCAAGGCCAAATCAAATTAAGTGTTTCGCAGATTTCTTTCCAAACAGACACAATAATTTCCTTGTGACGTTTGGTCACTGGTACAGGCTCAGGGATAAGGCCTATGATATTCTTGGTTTAGTACCAGATTATGTCATCCCCTAGAGGCCAAAAAAAACGATTGAGTCCAACACGGCTCATGGTTTTAACCAGAGCACCACTGTAGACATCAGTATCCTGTATGATGCCAGGATATATATCTCCATCATACTTCACAGCACACCACTGACCAATGAGTCCCTCGTTCAAGTCCACAATGTGCCGCAGACCTATTTGAGGTGTGTCAGGATGCGCTGTACTGGTTGAGGGGGAAGCTTCGTCCCAATGCTGGAACATGACTGTTTCTGAATTGAAACATTTGCAGTCATGAGGTGCAGAGCAAAAGCAACTGAGGATTCTCCATGACATTTGGCTTGGGCTAGCAGAGATTATCTGAAAGGAGAGAAAAACTGTTAAGGCATGAACTTAGTCACAACAATTATTTGTTTGGTCAACCATTACCTGATGAATCTTCATTGTGCCAGGGATTGTTTGTAGCTCGGACAGCACATGAATGTCCATACACTCTGGCTCAACATAGAAGAACTCTGTGGCAGACTTTTGCAGCTGAATCTCCTCAAAGAGCACCCGAGCATTTGGTATGTCCTTCCCTCTAGCTATGATGTCATCAGCTCTTCTTTTCACTGCTGCTCCTATCCCATCAGCAGGGCCTTTTCCGTGGCCAGCCTCCAGAAAGTTCCAAGTCAGTTTCTTCCAGCCCATCTGATATGGAATGTTGGTGAAGAAGTAGAAATTCTTTTTGGAGCGGTATTGGGTGGTCGGCCCATCACTGACCACATGCAGCACTGAAGCAGTGGGGTATTGATCCTTCAGGAAAGTGAGGACTTTTGATAGATGTGCCCAAATAGCACAGGGGTCATGACGAAAAGAGGAGCTGATTGAGCAGACTGAGATGACACTGTTTTTGGTGTAGGCCACACCAGTGTGTAGTGAGGCCTGTTTATGTGAATCTCCAAAATGTACTGCTTGGATTTCACTGCTGTACTTGCAGAGAAAATTCTCTGCAAAGTCAATATGCAGGACAGCCTCATCTTCGCTCAGATTTTCTTTCAAACCACGAAGAGCAGCATACTGGTGTCTGATGTTGTAGACATGCTTCCCCAGTTTTTCTTATAGTCCCATGGAAAAGTCTTCAAGCAAAGTAGCAGAGTACCCTTAACCTTCTCTTTAACTGTCAAATGGACTGTGATTTTTTTCTTCACTACCATCTTTCTTTTTCTTTCCCCTCCACTCATACCAAAATGTTTGGGTCCCAGGATCAAAGGTTGAGATTTCCAATTCTTTAGCTTCACAAACGGTACATTCCCCGTACATACATTGCTTGGTATAGTTTGGCGAACAGCACAGGGATACAATCAAATCTTTTGAGATTGGCATGAGTCTTGCAGAGGCATGTGTCTCTATCCTTAACTGTGGGCTTTATAATCCAAAACGGATGTCTCTTACAGAACTCACTGTTAGAAATCCTGATGTCAGGATACTCCTTCCTAAACTTCTTATGGAGTTTTTCCAGAGGCTCATTCAGGAATCGTTTTTGTCTTTTTGTCTTTTTCTTGGTCACAGTGTCCTTTTTTCCAGTTGATGCTCTGTTATTCTCATCTCTTTCTAAGAATTGTTTGATTTTTTCTTCTGTGGCTGGGCTAATGCTGTTCTTTTGTTTCTGCTGTGTGTAAGTAAGTGCTGTTGTCTTTTTTTCATTACTTCTCATTCTTCTGGGTGAAAAGCCAAATTCCCCTTGGGCCATTTTCAGTAGTCGATACTTCTTAAGGACTTTTCCTGCCATTATTTTGGAAATGATGTGTTTGTCTCTGTCTGATTGGAGATTTTTATATCTGTCTTTCAGTTCAGCGATCAGAGCGTTGTGAAAAACTGAAGTTCTTCGTAGAGTGCTAGGTGCTGTTACCATTTGCCATTTGGATTTTGTATTTGGAGTCAGCCTGCCTCATTTTTTTCATCAGTCTATCATACCGCTGGCGGTATTTCTGTGCCTTTCGCAAAGCTTTCTCAAGCTTGGCGTTACTCTCATACAATGCTGCATACACTTTTTGACGGTTTCTTGCTACCGTTTTCCTTCCCCTCTGTTTTTGGGATTGAGATCGGGCAGAAGGTGGTGTGGGGGGCAGGTCAACATCCTGTTCTGGCTGCAAGGCAACATCAGGAGAGTGTGGTGGTGTGGTGGTGGAAAGGTAGGCCTGCATTGTGAGTTTTTTTTTAATCTCCTCTCGTCTATTTCTTTGATTGATTCTCCATTGTCTCCTTTGTTTGCGTTGCTCCCGCTTTGACAGATCTGCAATTGCTTTTACTACTCCTTTTTCTTTTTTCCTCAGGTATCTCTCCCTGTCTCTTTTAAGTCTCTCTTCATATTTTATAGGGCCAGCTTTTATTTTGTCCCTATAGGCCTGTGACCTTTCTTTTGTTGTCTTAGGTGGCATCTTAAAAATAGATAAAAATGAAATCAATTAATATAAAAGTAATATAATTTAGAAATAAAAATAATATCATAATATAAATATAAAAAGTATTGTAATATATTATAATATAAAAAGTATTACACAAATCTACTCTCGCAATCCATATCAATTGTACTTTGTAACCATAAATGTCATTTCCACCACATGCTGTCATTTCCACCACAGAGGGCAGTGTGGTGGAAATGACATTTCTGTAGTTTTTTGTGAAAAATGGAAGATAGCTTCACTGATTAGCTTTGAATTAATACTTAGCATTTCATGTATGCAAAATACTCTTATTTAACTTAAAATTTTTAGCTTTTTAAAAACACCCTTGAAGGTACAGCATGTTTGGAAATGACGTAGAATAAATATATTAACTGATCAAGCAATATTTACCTTGATTTTTCTTCATTTGTTGTTGATGAAAATTTAAATTCCCTCCATGTCCAACATGTGCTCTGATGTCACTGAACATTTCCATAGAAACCACCTAAACAATCTTTCACACAAACCTTTTAAAGGGACATTACAGTGTTGTGGTGGAAATGACACCAATACTGTGCGACAGCTATATTTTGTATAGAAAGTAATATTGATCGTGGTCTCACATTAAATGCTATTATATATTTTAATTATTTTACTAGTGCTTAATTGAGGTACATTAATAGTTACCAGATAAGTCATATTTTTAGACTGTATTTTCATTGTTGAAGTTTAAAAGTCTGGGTGTGCGATAAGGAGAAAACAGTGATTTTGACATCTATACGGAGGTTGAAAAGTATGAAAAAATCATAATAGAAAGGTAGTAAAAAGTTTTTAAGGTGGTTTTATTGTTAGTTTGACTAAGAAAGAGGAATTTGTCCAAAATTATATGTATTTTTATAAATATGACCAAAGAACATAAAAGTGCCCACAGGCCAAAAATCACCCAAATATATACAGTATATATTGCTTGGTCATTACTTTAAAAAAAAAAAAAAACTTACATTTAACGAACAAAAAATGCTCCAAACGTTTTTCTAAATTACCTTTATTAAAAATGAAATGCAATATAATCACTTTAACATTACATACACAACACCCTACACCAGCTCTACACCGAATCCTTTGAAAAAAGCATGTGTATACTATTTGAGTCGCGTCCGACGAGCCTTTTGCTGAGCAAAATCATCGACGATGTCCTTAATGTCCATTTCACGTGCTCTGGTGCGCTCAATGGATGGCTATACTGCCAGCCCACTCAACCTCTCCTGACTCATGCTGCTCCTCAGGTATGTCTTTATCAATTTTAATTTGGAGAAGAAGCGCTCGGCTGCTGCCACTGTCACAGGTAATGTCAAAAATAATAGCAGGGCAGTGCACACCTCACCATAGCTGGACGTTATGGAGTGATGATCCACAATCAACATCTTGGCAAGTTGGTAGATTGAGGACTGCTGAGCAATTTCTTCTCTAAAACAGGCCCTGAATGACAGTAGTTGTGCAGGAAATGTAAATCCTATGTCCCTGTTGTAGTGGTCAGACAGACATTTTTTGCCTTGACATACAGCTCATCATCACCTGCGAGCTGAAGAGTCATGGGGTGTAGGGCCTCAAACATGCCATAGGTTGCTTGCATACTGTTGAATCTTAGAGAGAGCTGGTTGATTATTGTGTCCAGATTAGCATTAAAAATGTTGACTCTGAAATAACATTCTGCGTTGGACAGGCGCTCATCTTCACACAACTCATCATAATGACGTTTCATTCTTCTGACTCTCACATTTTCAGAAGTTGCCTGACATCCCCATTTTTCTGCGCGCATCTGTGCTGTCATCTTTGCCTGGTCAAAAGCTGCACGATACTCAGACAAGCTCTGAATGGCGTTGTCCAGCAATGTCACAGCCTTCTGTATGTCAGCGTTTGTAGCTTGAAGCATTGTAGAAACAGCATACACACTCTCCAAAATTTGAGTCTGCAGAACCACTAGAATTTTTTTTTTCTTTTATCCCTGCTGCTTCATCACGCTCGTCCTTCTTATCACTTGTCAGAGATATTTTTGACAGTGCTTTCATTACGTCCACGTATCTGTACCGTATGGCAACAATGGATTCATATCTAGAGGACCAGCGGGTGGGACAAAGTTGCTTCAGTGTTACACCCGAATGAACTGAGGGCTCTGTGGAGTCAATGCCACTGAACATGGCCCACCTTTTAATACTGTGCCCAAAAAACACATACACGTTCAATGGTGTCATAGAACTGTGCCACTTCTGGAATGTTTGTTACTGCATCATTCAGCACTAGGTTCAGGTTATGTGCCGCACCATGTACACAAGTCACAAGTGGCTCTTTTTCCCTGATTCTGGCCTGCACTCCTGCATCAAGGCCATTTTTTGTAATGCTGTCGAGGATTTTGTGTTCCAGTTCACTTGCAGATGTGTCAGACGTTTTCTCAAATCCGAGAAAAGCTTCAGTTACTTTGATATCGATAGCAATGTCCATTGGGTTCCTCACTATGGTGACATATCTGTACACTTGACTAAGTTGGTCTTGCTTGGACAGGTCTTGTGTGGTATCCATAATAATTGAAAAAAATGGCGCTTGGTTGATTTCAGCCGTAATCTCCTGCTGAACACGCTGTGACAAAATATAAATGAGCTCATTTTGGATAGAGGGACTGAGGTATTTAATTGACCCCTTGGGCCTTTTGATCAGATCTTGCAGCACAGGGTCATAGGTTGCCAGCAGCTCAATAATGGCAAGGAAATTCCCACTGTTTGGCTGTCCCAAAATGTCTCCGTGTCCCCGGAACGCTAGGTTGCACAAAGCGAGTGTGAGTGTCACATTCACAATGTGCTCCAGCACCTGTCTCCAAAAAAGCGCCGCATCACGCATGTCCCTCTCCGACTGCGCATCAATGGTGCCATTAAGTTTCCACTGTTCATACACCTCACAGGCTTGAACATGAAACTGAGAGGACTCGTGTAGTTCAGTTTTTTCAGACAAATGCCCCCAATCTCTGACTCCCTTTACCCATGCATTACTGTAGTGCGGTGAACTATAATAAAACAATATTGGCCTTCTGGAAAGTATGTTCATTTACTGTACATGTACTCAGTATGAAGGCCACTGTCAAAGAAACCTGGGCTTCCATACCACCTCAGTAGTGCCACAAACTGATCACCTCCATGCCACGCCGAATTGGGGCAGTAATTAAAGCAAAAGGAGCCCCTGCCAAGTATTGAGTACATGTACAGTAAATTAACATACTTTCCAGAAGGCCAACAATTCACCAAAAATGTTTTTTTTATTGTCTTATGAAGTATTCTAATTTGTTGAGATAGTTAATTGGTGGGTTTTTGTTAAATGTGAGCCAAAATCATCACAATTAAAAGAACCAAAGACTTAAACGACTTGTGTCTGTGTGCATTGAATTTATTTAATACACGAGTTTCACAATTTGAGTTGAATTACTGAAATACATGAACTTTTCCACGACATTCTAATTTATTGAGATGCACCTGTATATAGTTGTTCAAAATAATAGCAGTGTTTAAAAAAATTGAGTAAAGCTCAAAATCCTTATAATAACTTTTATTTTAATACAAACAAATACACTGGGAACAGTGCACATTCTATTCTAAATCAAAACAAAGAAAAATGTATCAAATTTGTTACAACTACAGAAAGAAAAAGGAATATTAGGCTGTTCAAAGAAAATAGCAGTGTCTGCATTTTTCTTTACAAAGCCAAACATTTACTGTATAAACTGAAAAATGCTTGAAGATTCAGCTTTCTTGTAAATCATTGAACTAATATTTAGTTTTATAGCCACGGTTTCTGAGAACTGCTTCACATCTGTGTTGCATGGAGTCGACCAACTTCTGGCACCTGTGAACAGGAATTCCAGCCCAGGACGATTGCACTACATACCACAATTCCTCTGCATTTCTTGGTTTTGCCTCAGAAACAGCATTTTTGATGTCACCCTACAAGTTTTCTATTGGATTAAGGTCCGGAGATTGGGCTGGCCACTCCATAATGTTAATTTTGTTGGTCTGGAACCAAGATGCTGCTCACTTACTGGTGTGTTTGGGGTCGTTGTCTTGTTGAAACACCCATTTCAAGGGCATTTCCTCTTCGACATAAGGCAATATGACCTCTTTAAGTATTATGATGTACTCAATCTGATCCATGATCCCTGGAATGCGATAAATAGGCCCAACACCGTAGTATAAGAAACATCCCCATATCATGATGCTTGCGCCACCATGCTTTACAGTCTTCACAGTGTACTGTGGCTTAAATTCGGTGTTTGGGGGTCTGTGGCCCCTAGACCCAAAAAGAACAGGATCAAAAAAGGATCTTGCTTTCATCAGTCCACATAATATTGCACCATTTCTTTTTAGGCCAGTCAATGTGTTCTTTGGGATATTGTAACCTCTTCAGCAGGTGTCGTTTTTTTTTCAAAAATGGGACTTTGCGGGGGCTTCTTAAGTTGCCCATAGCTTGGCTTCACGTCTTCGTTACAGTACTCGCAGGTAACTTTACACTTTCTTTGATCACCCTGGAGCTGATCATTGGCTGAGTCTTTGCCATTTTGGTTATTCTTTGATCCATTTGAATGTTTTCTTCCACGTCTTTCTGGTTTTGGTTGCCATTTTAAAGCATTTGATATCATTTTAGCTGAGCAGCCTATGATTTTCTGCACTTCATGTTTTCCCTTCTCTAATCAACTTTTTAATCCAAGTACGCGGTTCTTCTGAACAATGTCTGGAATGACCCATTTTACTCAGATTTTCAGAGAGAAATGCACAGTACAACATTTGCTGCCTTTGTCCTTAAATAAGGGCCACTTGTTTGACACCAGTTTTTCACATTTATGATTTAACTCTCTAACTGAACTCCACACTGCTATTATTTTTAAACACGCCCTTATCAATTAATGATTCAATTACACAGAATCAGCAGCATGCATGTCATGACTGTTGGTTTTCTATTGCTCTACTACACTTACTAGTAAAATATCTGCCATGTAGAAATAAAATTTCTGACGAAAACAGTTATTAATCTGGTTAGTGATGGTGGACTGCTATTATTTTGAACACAACTGTATATATATATATATATATATATATATGGCGAGTGGTGACTTTTTTAACCGGGTATGCTGCGTGATAAGACCCATGTTGCACAGTGTGACATGCAATAATCTTATAGGATTGCTAAAATCGTTCAGTGTGTCTTGGGCTTAAGGCTTGCAGTGTGAACGTAGCCTGAAAGCCCATGAAAATGAAACCAAAACCAAGATTAATCATGAAAAAGCTAATGAAATGTCACCGTTTCAGTCAATAATTTCAGCCCTCCAAATTATTTTTGCTATTTCAGTCACCAAAATTTTAGTGGACAACTCTTTTTCTGGTGCCATTTTATACTGCAGAGCTATTTAAAACGATTTCTGGACAAAGAACACAAATAGGGTCTCACACATACACAACTTTTTCCAGGTGTATTTGTGTGATGGCAAAATTATTAGACATTATGGCACCTTCTTCCAGAGTGAATGTGCAGGTGATTTGTTTTTTTTTAATTGCTCCTTTTTCAAAACTTGTCATGCTGAAGAACATGTCAGTGTCTTTCCAGAATGAGTTTGCAAATGATCTTTCAAGTTTCTCTGATATTTGAAACTCATGTCACACTCGTGGCATGTGAAATGTCTCTCTCCAGTGTGAAGCCTCATGTGAATGTTAAGGTTTCCTTTAAGTGTGAAACTCTTTCCACATGGAAGGCAGGTGTAAGGCTTTTCTCCACTGTGAACTCTCATGTGAGTCCGAAGGTTTCCTCTAAATCTGAAACTCTTTCCACACTGAGGGCAGGTGAAAGCCTTCTCTCCAGTATGAATTCTCATGTGAATCTTTAGATTTGTCTTGTTTGAGCAAGTCTTTCCACAGTCATTGCACATGAAAGGCTTCTCTCCAGTGTGAGATTTTACATGATTTTTAAGGTGATTACTGTCTGTAAAACTCATTCTACACTGATGACATATAAAACTGAGAGGGAGAGCTCTTGAGTGAATAATCATGTGCTTTTTAATGGTTCCTTTATGTCTGAAATTCTTTCCACACTGATCACATGTAAATGGCTTCTCACCAGTGTGACTGTTCATGTGATACCTAAGGTTTGGTTTTGTTGTAAAGCTCCTTCCACACAGTTTGCAGATGTATGGCTTCTCTCCGGTGTGAGTTCTCATGTGCCTGTTAATGCTTCCTTGTTGACTGAAACGGTTTCCACACAGGGGGCATGTGTAAGGCTTCTCGCCTGTGTGGACATTCATGTGGCTTTTGAGGGTTCCTCTTTTAGTGAAACATTTTCCACACTGTTGGCAGGTGAAAGGCTTCTCTCCAGTGTGAATCCTCAAGTGGACTTTAAGGTTTCCATGTTCATTGAAATGTTTTCCACATTGTTTGCATGTATAAGGCTTCTCCCCAGTGTGAGTCCTCAAGTGGACTTTAAGGTTTCCTTGTTGATCGAAACTCTTTCCACATTGTTGACATGTATAAGGCTTCTCTCCAGTGTGAACTCTCATGTGGACTTTAAAGTTTCCATGCTGATTGAAAATCTTTCCACAGTGCTGGCAGGTGTAATGATCTCTAGTTTCAGTCTTTTTAGCTCTTTTTTGTGTGGAAGTCTTTTCTGTCTGAGTGCAACTAATTGATTTTTGTCCAGTTATGAAATCATGCTCTTTCTTATACTGATCTTCATCTTGCATTTCATCTAATACTTCACTCTCCTTTTTCAGCACCATCAGGTCTAGGGTGAAAAGAGACAAATACAAGTTAACCGCAATTTAAAAGCAACAGTAGAACAGACATTAAAAATTCCCCAAATCTGCCATTTATCCTGGAGATTCACAGTCCTGCAGAGTTTAGCTCCAACACACCTAATAAGTTGACCTTAAAGACCTTGATTCAGGAATGTTCAGTTAGAATTGGATTTAAAACTCTGCAGAGGCTGGTTTGCAAGGCTGAGCTTGACACTCCCGTTTAAATTATTAGAAATATGCAGACCTTTCAACAATGTTCAATTTTGCACAAAAAACAAACCGTAATTGTGAAGTAAAATTTTTTACACCCCATTGTAACACGGAAACTGTACTTCTTAAAGTTATCTCTGTTTTTCTAGAGCTATTGGATTTTCAACAACACTGACCACAACATTCTCTTGCATAGCTTGAGTTATATAGGCATTTGTAGATAATAATAATAGGATTAATGCCCTATCCATCTAACTGCTACCACTTTCTTTGTGTAAATGAAGAGATGTCTCATCAAACACAGTATGCAATGCCTCAGGGCTCGGTATTAAGTCCTCTGCTTTTCTCCTTGTATACGTTTTCCCTGAGAATACAATACGTTTCATGTCAATTACGAATAATCAGGAACTCACTGCGCCTTCAAACTAGCCCAAAAGAGGTGATACACCTATAGTTATGCTTGGGATTTTAGGGAAAACTTTTGAAATACTTAACATATATAGTTTTCTTACGTACACAAACCATCTGGGTTCACAAAATAATGATTAAACAGTTAATCACAATTGTGAGAAATTTACATTTCATCAGCATTACTGCACTTTCACAGAAGCACAACTCTAGAGAATGTGCAAGCAGGATTTGTTTTACCTCTAGTTTCCTGATTTATTGTGTTTATATCATTTGCATTACTATACTATCTACATTATGAACAATGGCAAAGCCTTAAGAAGCTTCTCTCAAAAGCTAAAACAGTAGATTTGGGATTGGTCTATAATGCATGGAATTTCACCATTCAAATCTAAAGCATTAGAAAAATAGTGTTCTCTCAACTATGTTCAGTTTTTGGCCTTTTGAGTCTTTATTATTAGGACAGTGCAGAGAAGACGGGACACAACAGGGAGAAGCAAGAGGGACAGGATGGTCAAAAGAACTTAAGCTGGGACTCAAATTCAGGTTGCTTGAGGCACATTGGCACCACAAGTGGGAGCTCTGCCAACTAGGCTATTGGTACAACACAACCATGTTCAGTGCCATTAATTCATTTACACGAAAAATTACAAATATTATCAGATTGTTTTAAATAATTTTTTGGAACATAGAAGTATAAGAAATGCTGGGGAAAAAATGCAATGACACATTTAAACAAAGGCAAACAACCAGTAGGTGTCAGCAAAAGACTGTTTTAATGAGAGAGTCATTCAGTCATTAATTCAACCGATTTGTTCAAATGGCTGATTCATTCAGAAATGAGGCAAGTGACAGGCTGTGTTTAAAATGGCACACTAGCTTACTGCACAGTACACGGTGCACACTGCCTACAATTTTTTTTTAAGAATAATGTGTGAAACAATACAATAGAATAATCAACAAATAATGTTTCAGAGTAGTAAGCTACAGTATTGTCACATGACAAACACCGGACATTAATTCATCACAGCTGTCAAGGTTGTAACCTAACAAATGAATGTGCCAACTGTTATTATTTTTTATTTATTTTTTTACAAAGGCTTGTTAATAAGGGTTTATACAAGTAAACAATGCTATATTGCCCAACTGAACTAATTTCATAATTAATGAACTTTAAATATTGAACAGAACTGAATCAACACTGAGCTGTCTTTAACTGAACAATTACATTTTTGGCAGTTACACTAAGTGGAAAAAGTTATATATTCTAGTTACATTGTGCAAATAATGATAAATTCTGTTAACACTAAAATAGCAGTATTTTCTTTAGCAACAGGCTGGCAGATACTTCAGTCTTGTGTACATTGTTTACATTCAATGTTATAGTATAATGTTTTATAATCATATTTATTAATATTATTAAATGGATGCCATCTTATTGGGACAAATTCATGCACAAATTTTTGGTGGCCAAGTTTCAGTGCTTCCCATTTGTTATTGACATTTGACACCTGTTCCTCCATAGTTTACTTCAGCTCACACGTATAAAAAATTGTAGCCGAGTTGGTAACCGTAAAACACATTGTTCGTCACTGTCACCATCAATGGAGGAGGGGCGGGACAAATACCAACCAACCATCATACTTGTACATCGACTGCCTACGACAATGGAGAAGTTAATATTACTGGTTACTGCTTTTTTATATTTGGGTGATTCTCACGAAACCATTAAAACACCACGGCACTAATGATTTTAAATATAAAACGTGTAATTTAGTAATATAAAAAAGCATCAGAATAAAGACAATACTGTTCTCTACCTTGCACAATGTGTAATTTCAACTTGAGAATTAATTATATTTCTATTTTACAGCATTTTCTGCTGAAATTCTCAATACCGCAATGCATCCGGCTGTGCTCAAATTGTGTTATGTTGTAATTTAAACAAATTAACAAAAATATTTAGAAAAAAAAAAAATACTGAATATTCATGTATAATAATAATGAAAAAAAAAGTAGGAAAATGACGTGTCCATGCCTGATGTTCTCATCCTCCGCAACATTTTTTAAGGACAGTTTTAACACACATACAGAATTTAAATAAAGTTTGATTTTGAGTGAAGCACATGGGCCAGTTACTTCAAGATGGCTACCAGGTAAGATCATCTCTTTATATTTCACCAGTTATATATTCTATTGTCAGAATGTTAACACGACATTTTGATTATTACCGAAACAGGAAGTTTTCTACATTTCGAAAATTGTTAGATTTACAATTTTTGTATGAAAATGTACTTTATTAAGGTCTAATTATATGCACTGAGAAAAAATTTGCAAAGCCATTATGGCTTCTCTATTGTTAGCAAAACATACCGAGGCACCTCATACTTCGCAACACCATTCTCATATACCACAACCATTTAAGGCCAGTTGCGGTAAAGATAACTTAGATTCTCATTCCCGAAACATAAGCATAATGTGTATGACTTTTAAATATCTCTTATGAATTTAATATTAATTTAAAATGTACTAACTGTTGATATTTTGCTTTATTATTTATTTCATTGTAGAAAGTCAGCAAGTGAGAGAAAAAAAGACCAGGTTGACAAAGTTCAGGGAAAAATTATAAAGCAACCCAGAACTGCTCGATGAGTACAGAAGGATGGAGAGCGAGAGGTTAGGTTTGGAGATGTTACAGCAGGTGTAATTTGCACTCTACAGTGTTAGGAAATGTACATGAGAGTACACACACACACAACCCTTCATACGGTGGTGAAATTCCTGCCACACTAAGGGTGTGTGACTCTTAAAGTGACAGCAGCCTAATAAATTTGCTGCACTCGGTCATTAATTTTAATTAAAAACAAACTTCAGAAGTTTAAATTGTTAATAATTTTGTTGTAATTTAATTAAATAATAAATAAAGTTATTTGTTCTTCTGTTTGTAATTTTAGTTTTTCTTGTTTACTTAATTTTTCAATTCATTTCAAAGACTAAAATTAAGCTCTACCCCACCACACAACTTCAGGCCCAGTATAGAACACACACACACACACGCACGCAAGCATCGAGTCTATACTATATGATCATGTGTACATAATTTATATGTAATAT
Organism: Sinocyclocheilus rhinocerous; assembly: GCF_001515625.1. Lineage (NCBI taxonomy): Eukaryota > Metazoa > Chordata > Actinopteri > Cypriniformes > Cyprinidae > Sinocyclocheilus > Sinocyclocheilus rhinocerous. Next base: position 75,358 of record NW_015623472.1, on the reverse strand, counting down.
AATTTACAATCATACAATCATGGTAATTTAATATCATGCTTTCCGCTTCCAGGGGCCCGTTTCAGAAAGGAGGTTAAGTGAAAACTCTGAGTATGTTAACCCTGAAATGAGGGAAACTCTGACAAACCTCCCATTCTGAAATGGAAAACCCAAACCCGAGAAAGCAGGGTATGTCAAGCCCGTTTCTGAAAGAGAGGTAACTTGTACTCAGAGTCAGTTACCGTGGTAACTTACTCTATGAGTCGCAAGTTCCATCGTTACCAATACAGTTCAATGGAACAAACCACCATAGTTAGCTAACGATGCTTTTGGGAAATGCACCCCTGGTCAGGAGCAGGTTTTCTTCAGTAACCCCAGAGTTTCTTTCGGTCTCCTCCCCCTTTTTAAAGCGCAAGCGATGTTTAAATACTTAATTCATTCATGTACGCTGCAAAAATGCTTTTCTTACTAAGTATTTATTTTTCTTATATCAAGTACAAATATTAAAAAAATTCTTAAATCAAGATGGATTTTCTATATAAGAAAATGATACAAGATATTTAGTCTTGTTTCCTGGGGGGGAAACAAGACTTAATTTATCTAAATTAAGTGCATTTTACTTAAGTAAAATTATCTGCCAGTGTGCTAATAAAAATAATCTTAATGCAAATGGAAAACAAGATTATGCGGAGTGTCTATTTCTAAGTGCAAATTTACAGTAGCTCCGCCCTCCAATTCTCCCTTCGAAGTGCCCTCTGAAAGCATTAATCATGCCGATTGGAACGCAGCCTTAGTTTTGTTTGCGCGAAGAAAAGGTGAGTTTGTCAAGCGAGTATCTTTGTTAAAACATTCATAAAGACAAATTTCTCATATAACAATACTGGCAAAACAGTATGTTAAAGGTTTTCACTTATTAAGTGTTAACACTCAAATCACAGTATTTTTATAGTAAATGAATGTACCCAAATAAATTAACAAAAATGTATAAATAAGTGAGTGATTGTTGTTTTTACAGAATTAGAAGAAAGAATATTCTCTACAAATGTGTGTGTGTGCGTGCGTGTATGTATATAATTTATTGCGGAACAAATGAATGTTGCGTTATTACTCCACTCCTACGTAACGTCATTTCTATAGCGTAATTCGAGTCGAAGAAAAGAGAAAATAAAACCAAATGACTGTAGGTGGCGGTATATGCTCATTGCACCAGTCGGCTATTAGATCGAAGAAGTAGAACAACGTCATAACGACAGCTCAAACCAACGTGGTTTATACGATTGATTTGCGACACCGGTACCATGGTTTTTGTAAATAGCATCTAGAGCTATTTGCACTTAGCCTACTGTAAATAGGATCTATCGCTAAGAAAGTATGCTAATTCCACTTAGTGTAAATAGCCGCTGCCGTATTTTTCTTACCCTATTGGCAGATAATTTGTAAAATAAGAAAAATGCACTTAAATTATTATTATATATATTTTTTTGTCTGTGAGATACCATGAAAATTAATAGCCAATTAGTTCAATAACCTACCGTTCTGCCAGATTTCACCTGTGATATTATGACAGTGATAAGAATTAAACTTGTATTGCCTCTGAAGTATGCAGACGTCTTTTTGGCGGGAGCTGTTGCCATGGTGAATCATAACATTTCGGTCTCCTCCCCCTTTTTAAAGCGCAAGCGATGTTTAAATACTTAATTCATTCATGTACGCTGCAAAAATGCTTTTCTTACTAAGTATTTATTTTTCTTATATCAAGTACAAATATTAAAAAAATTCTTAAATCAAGATGGATTTTCTATATAAGAAAATGATACAAGATATTTAGTCTTGTTTCCTGGGGGGGAAACAAGACTTAATTTATCTAAATTAAGTGCATTTTACTTAAGTAAAATTATCTGCCAGTGTGCTAATAAAAATAATCTTAATGCAAATGGAAAACAAGATTATGCGGAGTGTCTATTTCTAAGTGCAAATTTACAGTAGCTCCGCCCTCCAATGTCACACAAGGTTAAATACGACGCGTGTGAATAATGGCTTCAGTGGTGTAGGCAGTAATGCGTTGGGCGCGGAGAGCTAGCTTGTGACACGATTGATCGGGTTCGAGTCCGGCTTTTGCCGAGATCCCATCTCAGAGTAAGTCAACTCAGAGTTCAAGTTTTAACTCCGAGTTGGTTGAACCTCCTTATTGAAACGGGCCCCAGGTATCAAAAACAAAAACAAACTGGCAAAATAAAGAAAACTGAAGAGCTGACTAAAAAGCAACATGAAAAGAGAAAAAAAAAAAAAAGTGTTGAAACAGGTTAAAGCTGTACTAGACAACACCATCTAGTGAGGAAGATGATTCACTTCAGCTTATTCAAGAAGCAAATTAAGTTCAAGAAGCTCCCCCAAAAGAACAGCCATTCTTGTCTCAGCAGCAGGGCTGGACTGGTAATCGGGCATACCGGAAACCCTTTTACCCGGCAGGCCAACGCACTTAAGGGGCCAACAGAATGTTTTGTTTTTTTTGCCAAGGACCATCACGCACGGACAGTGAGCAGCCAGTGGCCCATTGGTTTATCTCCTGTACTGACAGCGTAAACCACCCAATCACAACGCGCTATAGAGCGATTAAGTATTTTGCTCCGCCTATATAAAGATCGCTTCATGTATCTGCCAGTATAAAGTATAAATGGCATCTAATTATTATTTACACTTAAGAACTGCTACTTTTACATCATAAATAGAATATATCACTTTTTCACTAAGTGTAAATAGCATCTAGAACTATTTGCACTTAGCCTACTGTAAATAGGATCTATCGCTAAGAAAGTATGTTAATTCCACTTAGTGTAAATAGCCGCTGCCGTATTTTTCTTACCCTATTGGCAGATCATTTGTAAAATAAGAAAAATGCACTTAAATGATCGCATCACCCCAACTTCTTTCTCGTCGGCTTTTCCCACGTTTTCACAGCAGCATTATCAAGAACAGGCTTGCTCTGCGGTGACTGATGCGGGCCAAAGAGCCAGGCAGGAGGAGAAGAAGAGAGTAGTTGAATCGGTAAAGTGCTTGATAGGGACTGGCAACGGAGGCAGGCATCTAACCTATCCTAATGTGTGTGCGCGCCATGAGTGTAGAATACGAAAACACTTTTTAATAAAACGTAAATTCGTCTCCTGCGATTTTTTTGGGCAAGTCAAGTCAAGTGTGTTCATAGAGGTTTCCATGGGCCAATGTGAATAAATCTAGATTTAAATTTTAAAAAGACAATATTGTCGGACCTGACATTTTATTCTCATTCAAAACAACTAGATGCAATGATATATGTGGACCAAAAAAAATGCCGTTTTTTTTGTTGCAGTCCAGCCATGGTTTGTCCCTGTTAAAAAAAATATCCAGTTTCCAATTGTCTCAAATAAATCTATTTTAAAGGTTGACTGAACTTTTAAACGTAGACGTCAACATTAGAAATACGTAAATGTATAGTTCATTTAGTAGGAACAACTTTATGGCTTTTCATAGTCGTGGTGCACGCGCTAAACTCAAGAGTCAACCTACTCCGAGTACCTAGTACTCAGAGTACCTACTCAACCTAATTGTAACAGTTCTGTTTTGTTGCAAGTCACTATTAGAGTGAATAAGGTTTTCAATAAGTATAAATAACTGTATTGTGTACTGAATTCTCGGTTTGGTCTACACAAGTTAAAGTAACGGAGTATAATTATAATTTAAACTATTTTAATAATTGTAATTAAGTTCAACTAATAATCTACCACAGCCAGTAGTGCAGACGGACAGATGGATTTCTAGTACTTGGAACAAATTAGCCTATAATTAATAAAACATTTTATTTGTGAAGTGAATGGTCCATCTTAAAAAAGATCAGGGGCTTTTGGCAAAACATCAGGGGATTAAGCCCCCAAAGCCCCCCCCTCGCAACGCCACTGCGTTTAACCACCAATTGTGACCATTATTTAGCTTTAAGTAACAAACAGCTCTCACTCACAGCATCATATACAAGCAGAACACCTACAGTACCAGGATGATGAAGATGACAAAAGGGTGGACATGTCAGCAAGCCAATGATTGAATGATGAATCCCAAAAGAAACTCCGAAAAAGAAAGTAAAGCTGCTAGAATGGCCCAACCAATCACCTGACTTGAATCCAATAGAAAATAAGAACTAAAGATCAGAGTTCATAGAAGAGGCCCACAGAACCTTCAAGATTTGAAGACTGTTTGTGTGGAAGAATGGGCCAAAATCACAGCTGAGCAATGCATACGACTAGTTTCTCCTACAGGAGGCGTCTTGAAAAAGCTGTCATTACCAACAAAGGCTTTTGTCTTTGCAACTTTGCAGATCTTCTTTATGCACCAAGAGCTTGTAACACTCCAAAGAGAAAGGAAAAATTTTAAATTGATTTCAGTAGTTCAATACTTTCCCCCCCCCGTCATTCCATTTTATTACACATAACTTAATTTCTGAACTTATTTGTTTGGTTTTCTTTGTATGTGTGGATTACTTGGTTTGTTACCGACATCTGGTGAAAGTTTCAAGTCAACAGCACCTTTAGAAATATATTTACTGAGAAAAATGGTGATGTTTTCAATACTTATTTTACCCGCTGTAGATAGATATCAGCTGCATTAACATTTGTCTGTTCACATGAGGCGACCCACTCAATGTCAAATAAAACTGCTCATATGACATTCTTCAATAACTTCATTAATTTCTGTAGAGACTGACATTTTAAAAAGGAACCGAGTTCAGCTTCGAAGAAGAAAACCAACCTGTTTGTTCCTCCGTATCTTCTTGTTTCAGACTGAATACTTCTTCAATCCTCAAGTCTTCACTCTCCTCTTTAATAAACGCCATCTTTATAATCTCAGGAGTTATTCCTCTGTGTTTCGGACACTTTGTCCTGTTTAAGATCAGAATAATTAACAAAAATAAATGCAAACTGTATCTCAGGGTGCACCTTAATCAGTCAGAATGAGATGTAATTGGGGTGTAATTAGCCAAAACACTCATATTTAAGCATTTCTGATTTAGTTTTTGTATTGATTAATAGGTTATATTTTAATGATTTAATTGGCTATTGATTTGCAGTAGCCCCCACCACACAATGTTAGTTTGTTGATTTCGTTGTATTTACATTGTTTTGCCCAGAGTGTGTCTTCACTCGAGCTTCAAGTGGATCTCTTTTTTTTTTTGATTCAGTGGTGGTTCATTTGACTCGGAGTTTCAAAAAGCTCTGTTATCCTTCACGAATGTTTACGATGAACTGATTCTCGAAATGAGAAGCACCTCGTTTGTTAAACATGCGCAGATATACGCTTTATTCCGGAAAAACAATTACGTTTATTAAAGTTAGATAACGCATTACACCGTTTTATTCAATTAAGATGATTATTTGACAGTTATTATAAAAGTTGTAAAACAGAAAAAACAGTTTGCATCGATTTAAACCATTTAAATGCTGGGGAAAAAAACACAAACCTTTCTAGAGTCGAGTCCCGACAGATGCAGGGGCGCGGCGCAGCCTTATGATGCCACATCGTCAGGCCAAAATAAAAGTCCTGCTGTCTTAAAGGGATAGTTCACCCCAAAATGAAAATTCTGTCATCATTTACTCACCCTCATGTCGTTCCAAACCTGTATGAGCTGCTTTCTTATGTTGAACACAAAAGAAGATGTTTTGAAGATTGCTGGTAATCAATCAGTTGGTGGTTGCCATTGACTTCCAAAGTAAGAAAAAAAAAAAAAATTCCTTTTTAAAATGTCAGTCTCTACAGAAATTAATTAAATTATTGAAGAATGTCATATGAGCAGTTTTATTAATATTTGAATGCATTTTGGTTTTGTGTTATTTATTACCATATTGGCCCAAATATAAGACGACCCTGATTATAAGACGACCCGCCTTTTTCCAGATGTACCTTTTGGAAAAAGGCTTTTTAAAAACCAAATCTTGTTTTTTCTCAGTAAAACACATTTAGTCTTCAATTATTTTCATATTGCATATTTTTCCTATTTTAATTTTTGTTTTGAAAGTATGGTAAAAACTGGTCAAATGTACCAACAATCACATTTAAAACATATACACTTTTTGAAAACAAAAAAACCGGTAGCCCATCTGAATTAGGACGCACACTCGTTTTATGCGTATTTGGCGCCACCTATTGTTGTGGGTGTATTATTGACATGTCGAAGTCTAGACCCTGAATATAAGACGACCGCGTTTTTTCAGATGTATTTCCAAGAAAAAAACATCGTCTTGTATTTGGGTCAATACAGTAATTATAGACGCCCGAGAAGAGAGGAAGTTGCTAGTGTTACGTCCCAGGACACATTTCTTATGTTTAATTCCCTGTTTACATCTGTGATGTATGTGGTCACCATTTATTTATTTATTTGGTGCAATGTGGTTGTACTTTGTTTTCTTTGTTTTGCTTTGTGTTGTCTTGTACTCCCTCCCTGGTTGTTCTCTCTCTGCCATTCCTTCAGCCAGGTATAGACATCAGCTGTGCCTAATTAAAACCAAGCTTTGGGGGTGACCTGATTGGTTGACGAGATGGGAGCTGGTGGATAAAGCTGAGGTGGAAAGCCAGGAAGCTGAGAGAGTATTTGTACAATTACGGATGCCAAAATTACATAAGTGGACTTTGACGATTAATTGCTGCTTTGAACGATTATGTTATTCTGCATGCTTTAAGATGCTTTTTTTCTTTCTACATGCCATCTTAAGGGTTTTTCCATTGTTTTAATATAACACCATGCATATTTTTAACTTATAAGAAACCAATCCAATGTATAGTTGACATTTGAGGCTAAATACTATAGAAAAGCAATAAAAAAAATTCAGTGTTTTCAGCTTGTTTATTTTCATATAAAAATATGGCATGCAGTTGCTTCAAACAAAAGGTGTAAACATCATTTATTTAATCGTAATTAATAATCGCAATTACAATTTCAAAGGAATAATCAACAATTATGATTTTTGTCATAATCGTGTAGCCCTAGTCTATACCAAACGCAGAAATGTGAATGTGATTTTTGTAAATCCCTTTTTGTGTCTTAGGCACAAACGCTCAATAAATCTAAAGTTTATTTCTTTGAGGTACTACTATAATATAAATGCTTACATATATTTCATACAATTTATATTTGGGGGGTTTAAAGGGTTAGTTCACCCAAACATATAAATTCAGTCATTATCTGCTTGCCTCCGCGCTGTTCAAACCTCGTGTTTTTTTTCTGAACACAAAAGGTGATTTTGGTCAATTTTGTCCTGCTGGTTTCTGTTCATACAATATCAGTCGATGGAGCCGGACTTACAGAAGCTTCATTACATTATGTGATGATGCTTTTGAAGCTTCTGAAACTCAGGTTTCATTGACTGATGTTGTTTGAACAGAAACCAGCAGAACAAACTTGACCAAACTCACATCCTCAGTGTCTTTTGGTGTTTCTCTAGATGCTCTCGCTGGCTCTGGGGTCACTGATGATGAAGAGCTGGTCCAGATGAGACAGTAAGAGCAGGTGGAGTGATGGAGCGTCTCATTCATGGCACTCGACCATTTTTCCAGGATGCTGCTGTGTACTTCTCCATCCTCACTGCTCACACCAGTCTGCATACATTTCAGATCCTGCGAAGACGCACAAACACAATACAAAGCAGTCATTTTAACAGCACAATGTCATTTGATTTCTGTATTAGAAGTAACAAAATTATCTTCATTTATATTGTTGTTTCAGGTTTTCCTTTTTTCCAAAAATGTCACCTGCTCCACCACAAAAGCTCTGCATCAAATGCACAGAAATCAGGAATAGAAAAAGTGCTGTAATATCTCCGTTTGAAATTACAATAATTAAAATAAACTACAACTTAACATTTAAAAGATGTTTTATTCATTTCTGTAAGTGTACTCACTCAAAGCCTTTAATGGCAGCATTCCTTCATCAATCACTCTGCAGCGGATAAACACACGTGTGTCTCATCTGTCCCTGTATCATCCAGACAAGAGTCAAGTTACCTCTGCGATTTATCTGCTTAATACATGTTGAGGTAGTTGTTGATGTGTTAACTCACTTTTTACCCAACACGTTGTTCCTCAATTTATCAGTAGTACTAATGGACAAATGAAATAGATAACCAAGTTACTCTATGTAGATTTGTTTATTAACATTACTTACATTCATCTAAAGCAGTGTTATCAACAGTGAATTCAAAAAAAAAAAAAAGCCTAAATGTCTTTCTTGAATATATGTGGATTATTATTCTGTTTTAACAATTATTAGCTATATGTATTATTTGTTTTTATTTTCTTCTTTTCATTTTACTATTATTATTGTTATTATTATTATTATTATTATATGATTTAAAAAAGCATGTCACTGAAAGTGACTGGACTGTTGTAATATTATCACTAGTTTCCCAGAGAGACGGTGAAAAAAACCAAAAAAAAAACCCATGTTAAGTGGAAATTATATATAAATGTTTAAGAAATGCAACGGTTACAAAATTAAAGTTTGAATGTCAAATGTGTAACTTATCGCAAACAACAGCCAATCAGCAAACAGCAGCCAATCAGCAACTAAGCAGAGTTCTTAATTCCAATGGAGAACAGAAACAATTTAATGGACAAACGACCACTTATGATTTTAACTTTCGAAGTAAATTGGCTACATTGCTTTTAAAGTTAGTGTGAGCCCTGCTGCTTGGTGTTTTTCTGCCAGTTTCTTCACTGCTGGTTGCAGAGAAGTCAGTTTCAGTCGTAGCCCGCATGAGGCATGCGAGTCCAAGCGATTGCGGTACTTAGACTGCATGTGGATGATCCTGCTCAACGAGATATGTTGTTGGGAAAGCGAAAATCAACAGCCTCGTTCCCTTTCGATACTTCACTCGTACTGCGTCTTGCTTAAGACGCATATGGGAAAAAAGCCTTTTTTCAGCGGAGCTGCACGAGCCTATGGCGATGAAGCCCGCCAGAATGGGTGGGGCATCTGGCTATATAAGCGGGCACTCGCCACAGGATTCTCAGATTTATTTTCTTCCTTCAAAAAGACTGCACAGAGCCTAGGGCGACGAAGCCCGCCAAAGCCCGCCAGAATGGGTGGGGCATCTGGCTATATAAGCGGGCACTCGCCACAGGATTCTCAGATTTATTTTCTTCCTTCAGCGACGACTCTACGTTCATCGCTGATCCTGAAAGCCTGTTTGCCGTTGACACGCCTTCGCAGCTGGAATCGGGACCTCTCAGCACAGCTGACCTGCTTCTCCGCCGCTACAGTGACACAGCAGTTCTGGTCCGTTTCCCCTGCCGCCATCCGGCTATTCTAAAAGAGCTTATTTCTAGCAGGTAAGCCCTAAAAGAGCAAATTCTAGCAACGTTGTTGCAAATGTCGCTCTGCGAATGTGGCTCGTGCAGGGAAACTTGCATGATACAGAAGAGCAATGAGTATGTATCTGTCTGGGCAGACCCCACGCAGAGACTGCGCTCTCACTGAGATGGCATGCTCACTCACAAACTGCACGGCCATTGGTTTGTGCGGTGTTTAAAAAACGAACCAATGGCTCGGCAGCAGAGCTGCACGAGCCTATGGCGACGAAGCCCGCCAGAATGGGCGGGGCATCTGGTTATATAAGCGGGCGCTCGCCATAGGATTCTCAGATTTCTTCTCCTTCAGCGACAACTACGCTCATCGTTGATACTGAAAGCCTGCACTGTGACTGCAGTGGAGTCATTCAGGTTCCTGGGCACCACAATCTCTCAGGTCCTGAAGTGGGACACTCACATTGACTCCATTGTGAAAAAGGCCCAGCAGAGGTTGTATTTCCTTCGCCAGCTGAGGAAGTTCAACCTGTCACAGGAGCTGCTGAAACAGTTCTACTCTGCTATTATTGAATCCATCCTCTGCACTTCAATAATTGTCTGGTTCAGCTCAGCTACCAAAACTGACCTCAGAAGACTACAGAGTGTAGTCCGGACTGCTGAGCGAATCATTGGTACAGCCCTCCCTTCTCTCCAAGAACTGTACTTATCCAGAGTGAGCAAAAGGGCTGGCAAAATCACTCTGGACCCCTCACATCCAGCACACTCCCTCTTTAAACTGTTGCCATCTGGTCGACGCTACAGAGCACTGAGCACCAGAACGACCAGACACAGGAACAGTTTCTTCCCTCAGGCAATCCATCTCATGAACACTTTGACAATACCTGTGGAACACACAACACTATTTATACACTCATACACATATTTATCTAACACACACACTTAGTCTACACCTCAAATTTGCACATAATATACCTGTACATACAAAACTGTCTTATTGTAATATACCTGCACATACAATTGTCAATTTATATATTTTTATTTCTTATTTACTTGTTCTATTTATTTTAATTATTATTATTTTATTATCTGTGTTTTTGTACTGTCGCTGTCATTCTGTTGCACTGCGGAAGCTTTTGTCATGAAAATAATTACAATGTTAAACACAGATTTTAAAATGTTAGCAAAGGTTTTAGCAAACAGGTTAAAGTAGGTAATGCCAAGCATAATTCAAACAAATCAAGCATACAGTATAAAAGGTAGGGACATAGCGGACATCACAATGAGTATAAGGGACATGCTATGGTACATGAAGTAGAAAAACGAAGATGGTTATATAATTAGTCTAGATTTTGAAAAAGCTTTCAGCAGAGTAGAACGATGTTTTATGAGAAGTTTTAGGCGCTTGGGGAACAACAGTTCAATACGATCCACAAGGGAGAGAAAATATTTTAAATCAACCTCTGAGTGGGATGAAAATGTAATGGAGTGGAACAGAGTGGTGATTATTGGATGGGAAAAGAAGTGTCAAAACAAAAGGTTTATAAATCTGTGTTAAAGGGGTCATATGATGCGATTTAAATTTTTCCTTTTTCTTTGAAGTGTTACAAGCTCTTGGTGCATAAAGAAGATCTGTAAAGTTGCAAAGACTAAAGTCTCAAATCCAAAGAGATATTCTTTATAAAAGTTAAGATTCAGCCACGCCTACCTAAAACGCCTCATTCTAACACGCCCCCCCCCATGTCTATGAGCTTTGTAAAAATCAACGTTTCAGAAAGGCGGGGCATAGAGGAGAAACAATAATGTACATTATGTGTAAAATAATGTGTTTTTGTAACCTTAAACCACAAACACATTTCATTACACCAAATACACAAAATAATGTTCTTTTTAGCAGCATCATATGACCCCCCTTTAAAGGTAAAGCCTAACTTTGAAAAAGCTAAAAGACATTTAATCAGAGGTGGACAAAGTACACAACTCCATTACTTAAGTGAAAGTACAGATACTGCTGGTCAAATATTACTCCATTACAAGTAAAAGTTGTAAAGACAGATTTTTACTTAAAGTACTTTTTACTTGAGTACCAAAAGTAAATTTCCTTTTTTATGTCAATGCACTGTTTTATTATTGTTGTATGTAATACAGTGCCTTGCGAAAGTATTCATACCCTTTCATTCTTTTTCAGGTTTTTTGTTATGTTGCTGCCTTATGTTAATAAACTGCTTTAAAGTACTTTTTTCCCACATCAATCTGCACTCCATACACCATATTGACAAAGCAAAAACAGAATTGCCACAAATTCGTAAATGTATTAAAAATAAACTGTAATAAGTACATTGCATAAGTAATCACTAATACAACTAATATTCACTAATTAACTAAATATTTAGTGGAAGCACCTTTACAGCCTCAAGTATTTTTTTGTTTGATGCGACAAGGTGAACCTGCCCAGTCTGAGCGTCTGAATGCTCTGGACTGGGTTTTCATTAAGGCTATCTCAATATTTTGGTGCATTGAGCTTCTTCTTCTACTCTGATGAGCCCCTCAGTCCCTGCCGCTGAAAAACAGCCCCACAGCATGAGGCTGCTACCACCACACTTTACTTTTGGGATGGTACTCTGCAGGCGATGAGCAGTGCCTGGTTTCCTTCAAACATGATGCTTGGAAATAAGGTTCTTTCCAAATCATACCCATTCAATTGAATTTGTACAAGTCTACTCATCTATCTATGTGTAGCCATTCATCCACATTTGAACAGAGTGGACAGTGAAATTGCTGTAAATATAGACTGCTAAGGAAGAAAATAAAAAATTAAACCCGTTTTAAAACCCAGCAACACAACTGTAGTTGTATAACTTTACAACAGCAACACTGCTTTAACAAAAAAGCAAAACAGCAAGACTTATTTGCAGGTATATGGCGGGCAAAAACACAAGAATAGTCCTAGGGCTAGCGTAGGTCACCGATCAGCAGACAGAATCACAGGGGCGAGACGAGAGGGAGAAAGCCAAGAAAACAGGCAAAGATCAAAACCGCAAAAACAGGCAAGGCAAGGCAAGGAAAACACGGAGACTCGGAAAGGGATACAGGCTAAACAATACTCAGCAGAGAAATGTGGTTAGAGTGGGTGTTATATAGTGAATGAGGTAATTAGAAACAGCTGTGTGCAATGAGTGCAATCAGGGCAGTGTGCAAATTGTGCAAAGCATGATGGGAAATGTAGTCCGGGGTGCTATGCAACAGTTTGTGTAGTGCGAGAGTCAATGTAAATGGAAAGGGTGACATCTGGTGGTGAATAAACAGAAGTCCATGGACTGAATTCGTGACAG
>NW_015623472.1:59771-60187 GCF_001515625.1 Sinocyclocheilus rhinocerous | reverse complement strand
GTGGTTAGAGTGGGTGTTATATAGTGAGTGAGGTGATTAGAAACAGCTGTGTGCAATCAGGGCAGTGTGCAAATTGTGCAAAGAATGATGGGAAATGTAGTCCGGGGTGCTATGCAACAGTTTGTGTAGTGCGAGAGTCAATGTAATGGAAAGGGTGACATCTGGTGGTGAATAAACGGAAGTCCATGAACCGAATTCGTGACAAGTAGAAGGGGAAAAATGCACAAAGTTAATCTTTAATCTAGAAAAAAGTAGACAGAGAGAAGGGATTATCAAAGAAATAAAAGGAGAAAAAGGTGAGAGTAAAAGAAACAGAATATATTTGAAAAGAAATAACAGAATTTTACAAAAAGTTGTTTAGTAAAGAAAAAATTGAAATGACAGAAAAAGAATTTTTAATAGCAAAAATAAAGAAC
>NW_015623472.1:43949-59668 GCF_001515625.1 Sinocyclocheilus rhinocerous | reverse complement strand
GTTTCAGGCGGTCGCACACCGGACGAGAAGCGCAGCGTCGCATCGCGCCACGTCTTTAAAATTCGAATACATTATTTTCTATGAGTGTAGGCACTCCGTCTGTCCGCGGTGCCCAGCTACGTCGTGTTGTACTTGTAAGAATTGTTCTAGACATGCCGAAAATTTGATGCTACAGCACAGCAGCTCTTCTTCGTTTTCTCTGATGCACCAACTCTGCAGCAGCACTTCTTAATTTACAGGTTGATTTGAGTGGAATGAAGAGAGGGCCAGGATTATGGATTTTAAATACAGAGCTCTTAAAGGAAATTAGTTTTAAAGAAGGAATAGAAAAATTAATAAAAGAAGAACAGAAAAATCAATTGTACAAAGAAGATAAAAGAATATGGTGGGATAATGTTAAATATGAAATCAGGAAATATGCAAAGGATTTTAGCAAAATGGTGAAGAGGGCAAGGAATTTTAAAGAGAAGGAAATAAGAAAATAATTAAAAGATATTTTAATTGAGGGAGGAGAAAATGTGCAAAAAATTGTAATATTAGAAGAAAAACTTAAAGGAATAGAAGAAAGGAAATTTAGAGGGGAGATGCTAAGAAGCAGGGCAAAATATGTAGTAGAAGGGGAAAAATGCACAAAGTTTTTCTTTAATCTAGAAAAAAGTAGACAGAGAGAAGGGATGATCAAAGAAATAAAAGGAGAAAAAGGTGAGATAGTAAAAGAAACAGAAGATATTTTAAAAGAAATAACAGAATTTTACAAAAAGTTGTTTAGTAAAGAACAAATTGAAATGACAGAAAAATAATTTTTAATAGCAAAAATAAAGAACAAATTGAATTTAGATGATAAAAAAATTAGTGATGAGGAGATAGGAAAAGAAGAAATAGAGTGTGCTATAATGCAACTGAATAATGGAAAGAGTCCTGGAAGAGATGGTTTACCAAGTGAGTTCTACAAATATTTTAAGGAAGTGTTGACACCAATTTTAAAAGAAGTGTATGATGAGATTTTTAAAAGGGAAGAAACAAGTAATTTTATGGGGATTGGGGTTATTAATTAATATATAAGAAAAGAGGACATAAGAATGATTTTAAAAATTACAGACCGATAACAATGCTAAATACAGACTTTAAAATTTTATCAAAGATTTTATCAAGCAGACTAAAGAAAATTTTACCTAACATAATTGAAACAAACCAGGCGTATGCTATAACCACAACCTCGCCCCTCCCCACCCCCCAACCATTCGAATTTCTGTAGGCGGGAATTATTTTTAATGATATTCTAATGGGCCGCTTTGTGATATCCCCAAAGCCCGGAAACCAACGCTGTAGTCCAAACGAGCCATTCGTTGTAGTTCTTGAAAAGGGATTTTTTTTTTTTAACGAAATATCTCCCTTTGGAGTGGCCCTTTGCTTTTTTATGACCAAACATACACACTACACACTGACTAAAATTAAAAAAGTGAAAAAGCATAATAGGACCCCTTTAAGACAAGAGAAAGAAATATTTTTTAAGAAATGGATGGAAGTGGGGATAACAAGAGTGAGAAATGTCTTGTGTGAATTTAAAGAGCTACAATATAGAGTGTGCTATAATGCAATTGAATAATGGAAAGAGTCCTGGAAGAGATGGTTTACCAAGTGAGTTTTACAAATATTTTAAGGAAGTGTTGACACCAATTTTAAAAGAAGTATATGATGAGATTTTTAAAAGGGAAGAAACAAGTAATTTTATGGGGATTGGGGTTATTAATTAATATATAAGAAAAGAGGACATAAGAATGATTTTAAAAATTACAGACCGATAACAATGCTAAATACAGACTTTAAAATTTTATCAAAGATTTTATCAAGCAGACTAAAGAAAATTTTACCTAACATAATTGAAACAAACCAGGCGTATGCTATCAAAGGAAGAGATATTACAGATACAGTAAGTAGTATAAGAGATGTAGTGAGTTATATGTTGGAAGAAAGAAAAAGCGGATATGTTATAAGTTTAGATCTAGAAAAAGCTTTCGATAGAGTAGAACATGAATTTTTATTTGCAATTTTAGAAAAGTATGATTTTGGGAAGAATTTTATAAAATGGTTGAAGATTATATATAAAGGGGCAAAAAGCCAAATAAAATGTAATGGGTTTTTAACAGATGCTTTTAGTGTTTTAAGATCAATAAGACAAGGATGTCCTTTGTAAGCTCAGTTATATAGTCTGGTAGCAAAATCTTTGGGTTTAGCAATAATGGAAGAAAAAGAAATTAAAGGAGTTGATTTAGGAGAAAATGAAGAATTACAAAAAATATATCAATATGCAGACGACACAACATTGATAGTCAAGGATGTCAAAAGTGTTAAAAAAGCAATGGAAATATTAGAAAGGTATTGTAAAGGATCGGGGGCAAAAATAAACATACACAAAACAGTGTATATGAATATAGGGGAGGGGGAGAAAATTCAAAATTTCTTTCCTTTTAAAGAGGAAGAAAATTTAAAGGTGTTAGGAGTGAGAATTGGGAAAAATGAAAGAGTGATGAGGGATATGATGTGGGATGAAGTGATTGGGAGGATGGAGAGAGTTTTAAACTTTTGGAAACAGAGAGGGCTAACATTAAAAGGAAAGGTGTTAGTACTGAATGCCTTAATGTTAGCAAAAATGTGGTATGTGTTAGGAGTTACACCGATGCCAGTGTGGATAAGCAAAAGGATAAAAGCAGCTGTTTTAAAATTTCTATGGGATTCTAAACCATCAAAGATTGCATATGAAACAATAATAGGTGATGTGAAAGAAGGGGGTTTGGGATTACAAGATCCAGAATTAAAGAAAAATAGCTTTAGAGTTAAAACAGTGAGGCGGTTTTTAAATGAGGAACATCAATCAGAATGGAAAAAGATTATGAAGTTGTTTTTAAACAAATGTGGAAATATGAATATTGGATCAGATATTTTATGGATGAAACTGAAGCAAAACTTGATGATTAGAATCCCAGAGTTTTATATAGAAGTCTTGGAAGCATGGGGAGAATTCAAAATAAATGTTTGTATAAAGCCCGAGAGGAGAGAAGAGATGCTAAATCAACCATTGTTTTTAAATGATAATGTCTTATATGAAGGGAAAGAATTGTATTTTAAACAATGGATTAATGCTGGTTTTAAAAGAGTGAAAGATATTTTATATGAAGTAAAAGAAGGTTTTTTGCCATTTCAAGCCATTGTGGATGAGGTGAAAGAGGTTGAAGATGATGTAAATGTGAAAAGTTTAGAAAAGCAATATGAACAGGTAAAAGAAGCAATCCCTGAACAATGGATAAAGAAAATTGAGGAAGATAAGGGAAATGAAGGGGGGGAAATGAAGGTGTTTATAAAAGACAAAGGAGAAAATGTTTCTTTTAATCAATGTTTGGTGAAAGAATTTTATGTGTTTTTTAGGAATTTAGTTTTTAAAGAGCCTGTAGGGTTAAAGTTTTGGGAAAAAGTGTTCAATGATTTTGATAAGAGAATGTTATGGAAAAATTGAAGGAAATGGTATATGGATGCAAAAATTGAAAATTTTGACTTTTGTATAAGACATAATATAATTTTCTCAGAATTAAAACTGCATAAAATGGGATTAACTGAAAATGCTTTGTGTAAAGTTTGTTTAATAAAGGAGGAAGGGATTTTACATATGTTTCTAATATGTACAGAGTTACAGTCTTTTAAATCTAAAATGAAAACTGTAGTAAAAGAATTGTTGGGGGACAAAGGGGATGAAATTGAGAAAATTTTTGGAAATTGAACCTGAAGGACCTGAAGGGGAAGGTTTTAATATTGAATGTTTTAATGGTTTCTAAGCTTTGGTATGTTTCTGAGATGCCTAACAATGCTAAATACAGACTTAAAAATTTTATCAAAGATTTTATCAAGCAGACTAAAGAAAATTTTACCTAACATAATTGAAACAAACCAGGCGTATGCTATCAAAGGAAGAGATATTACAGATACAGTAAGTAGTATAAGAGATGTAGTGAGTTATATGTTGGAAGAAAGAAAAAGTGGTTATGTTATAAGTTTAGATCTGGAAAAAGCTTTCGATAGAGTAGAGCATGAATTTTTATTTGCAATTCTAGAAAAGTTTAATTTTGGGAAGAATTTTACAAAATGTTTGAAGATTATATATAAAGGGGCAAAAAGCCAAATAAAATGTAATGGGTTTTTAACAGATGCTTTTAGTGTTTTAAGATCAATAAGACAAGGATGTCCTTTGTCAGCTCAGTTATAAACAACATTTTAAAACAAGAGAAAGAGATATTTTTTAAGAAATGGATGGAAGTGGGGATTACAAGAGTGAGAGATGTCTTGTATGAATTTAAAGATGGGTTTTTACCGCTACAATATATTGTGGATGCGATGGACGAAGCAAAAGAAGAATACAGTAAGCAAGAAATAACAAACAAATATGAAATCATTAAAAATGCAATACCCAAAGAGTGGATTAAAAGAATAGAGAGTATGGAAGGAGAGCAAACAGAGGAAAATATTTGTGAAACTGGGGGAGAATTTTTTATGATTTTAAAGGATATACTGTAAAAATGTTTTGTGTGTTTAGAGATGGTGTTTTTAAAGAGCCGATTGTAAATAAGAACTGGGTGGAAAAATTCAACGATCTAAAAGAAGAATGTATATGGAGAAACATGAGGGGGAGGTGTGTGGAAACAAAGTTGGAATGTTTGGAGTATTTTATAAGACAAAGTGGTTTTTACTAAGACTATTTTAAATTAAATAGGAATGGAACAACATGCGATGTGTAAAGTGTGCCAGGAAAAAGAAGAGGGGATTTTACATCAGTTTTTACATTGTAAAGAATTGGAGGAATTTTTAAAGAAATGTAAATGTTTAGTTAAAGATTTGACAGGGGAGTGGGATGAAAATCTAATGGAGTGGAACAGAGTGGTGATGTTTGGATGGGAAAAGAAGTGTCAAAACAAAACCTTTATTAATCTGTGTGTAATGCTAATGAAAAGTGCAATATGGGAGAGAAGAACTGTGGCTAAAAAGGAAAAAATTGTTTTGGGTGTGTGGACTGTTTTTAAAAGGAAAACAGAACTGTACATGGAAAGACTATGTGTATTTTAAAAGTGAAAATATGTTGGATGCATTTTATGTTGTTTTTACACCAAATGTTTACTGTGTTGTAAAAGATTTAATGTGGAAGCTGCCGGGGAGCGAAGGATTTTTCTAAATTATGTATGTAAATGTGTGATGTGATGTAGAGACAAAAAAAAGAAAAAGACGCACCCGATCTCGGAAGCTAAGCAGGGTCGGGCCTGGTTAGAATTGGATGGTAGACCGCCTGGGAGTACCAGGTGCTGTAAGCTTTTGGGTTTTCTTCACTACTTATCTAATACACTGGCCTTTAGAGTGGCTGATCTTTAAATAGCCCGCTCTTTGCGGAAGCTCTCGCTTATGGCCATACCACCCTGAGGGCGCTAGGGAGCTTCACGGGAAATGACTTGGCAGTTTGTAGTAGGCAATAGGTGAGAGAGGCTCACCTTGTTTTTTTTGTTTTGTTTAATTTGTGAATTTTTATTGGTTTTTGTTTGTTAGAGTTTTTACACTTCCAAGCAGCAGTTTGCTGTATGGGGAGTAATTTTCTTTCTTCTTTTTGAAAAATGGATGGATTACAAGGCAAAGAAGTGGACACGGCAGGAGGAAGACGAGTGCTAATGGACAAAGAAACGGATAAAGGACAACGAGATGGACAAGGACGAATGGATTATAACAAGAGGATTTATTCTAAAGATGCTATGTTGATTGTTGACATGGCGGATCAGAGAGATGCAAGAGCAGAGGACATCATCAAAGCAGTGAACGAAAGGATTGGAGGAGGAAAGATTCTAGCAGTCAGACCAAGGCAAGGAAAAGAATATGAAATTACATTGATAAACAGGGAGGCGTGCGATGGATTTGATGAAGGACTGATGATAAAAGGAAAACTGTGTGAGATTCGACAACTGAAAACAAGGGAGTATGTGGTTTCTTTTATACATTTGCCAGCCTATATTGAGGACTCTTACATTTTAGACAAATTACAAAATTGGGGAGTAACACCTGTTTCAGACATCAGAAGGAGAATGTATCCGGGCACAGACATTGCGGATGGTACAAGGTACCTAAGGGTGAAATTCCCTAAAAGAAGTAGTGTCCCTGCCATACAGTACAAAATTTGACACGGAGGAGGGAACGCAGTATTTATGGATCATTCATGATTGTCAGGTTAAAACCTGTCGATTGTGCATGAATCCGGGACATGTGTTCAAAGACTGTCCAGAATTCAAGTGTTTTCAGTGCGATGAGCAGGGACATTTCGTGAGAGATTGCGATGCAATTAAGTGCCCGGATTGCAGAAAGGCGATGTTAAGATGCGAGTGTTGGATGGAGGATGAGGATGAAATTCAAAATATAGAGTCAGAAGATGTAGGAGGGCAAATGTTGAAAGAAACTGAATTGCAAAATGATGGAGAGACTGAGGAAGAAGATGGGGTGAATAAAGAGGCTAATGTGGAAAATCAGAAGGATATGGAAGAGAAAAGACAGGAATGAGAAATGGAGGAAGGAATATGGACATCACTGGAAGTAACACAAGGGGCATTGGAGGAAATGGAGGAGCAAGGACTAAAAGACAAGGAGGAGGAAATGCAAGAGACAACTGAAGAGGAGAAAGAAATGGACAGAATAGGGTACAGAAAGGACAAAAGGGAGACATTAAGAAGGAGGAAAAAAAAGACTTAAGAAAAGAAATATATTCTCCCACAAAATTTTCCCCTTAATCTGTTCAAGCGCTGATGGAAGAGGAGGAGGAGGTAGACTAAGAAAACAATGTTTGGTTTTATTTTTTTTATTATTTATTAATTATGCTTTTAACCATTGTAAAAGATGTGGGCCTTATGCAAAGTAGCTGATATGATTGTATTGCAAGAAACAAATTGGAAAAATGAAAGTGTTGAAAGGTTTCAAACAAAATGGGATGGTAATATATATGTGAATAATGGAAAAGAGAAAGTAGGGAGTGGTGTAGCAATTTTAATAAAGAGAGGGGTATGTGAAAAAAGTAATATTGGAGGAATGGGTAGGGAAAAGTATGGCTGTTAAAATAGAAAAATATGAAGAGAATGTAATCATTAACAATGTACATGAACCACATGAAGAATTTTTTTTTTAAAAAGGTGAATTTTAACATAAAAAGTTGGCAGGATGTTATTTTAAAAGTAGATTTTAATACTGTTTTTTTTCAGAATTAGATTTGGCAAGTAAAATGGTTTTTAAAGCTGAGAAGGGTAGAGAAGAGCTGGTGAAGGTAATGAAGGAAAGTGATTTGATAGATGTATGGAGAGAGAGAAAGTTTAAGAATACAAGTGGTAATGAATGAATTCAAACAAAGTAGAATTGATTATGTTTTATGTGATGGGGAAATGGAGGGGAATATCAAACGTGTATATTATAAAGAAGTTGGTCTTAGTGATCATTTCTTTTTAGGGGTGAAATTAGATTTTACAAGAATAGAAAGAGGAGTAGGGGTTTGGGTTTTAAATGCAGCAATATTGAAAGATGAATCTTATAAAGAAAAATTAAGCAAATAGTAGAAAACAGTAAAATGCATAAGATGTATGAAGAAAAAAGAATATGGTGGGATAATGTGAAATGGGATATAAAGAATGCTTTGATACAATACTGTAAAATAAAAATTAAAAAAAAGTGAAAACCAGTAAGGAATTGAAAATAAGAAAAGATTTGGAAAAAGTAACAGAATAGAGGAAAATGAGGAAGAAGAATTAGGGGAAATGTTAAAGTTACAAGAACAGTTAAGAGAAATTGAAGATGAAAAATGTAAGGGGGCTATCATTAGAAGTAAAGCAAAGTATGTTGTAGAAGGAAAAAGAAGCACAAAGTAATTTTTTAATTTGTACAAAAATAGACCGAAGGCAGATTTAATAAAGGAAGTGGTAGATGAAAATGGAGAAAAGGAACAAGGAACTGAAGAAATCGTATTAACTGTTAAAAGCTTTTATTAAGATATGTTTAAGGGAAGGGGGATAGATAAGAAAGAAGAAGAGTTTTGTTTAAATCAAATAAAGGTAAAGGTTTTAGAGGAAGATCATGTTTTATGTGATGCAGAGATATCGGAAGATGAAATTGATATAGCAATAAGACAATTAATTACAGGAAAGAGCCCAGGTATAGATGGATTAACAAATTAATTTTATAAGAGTTTTAGAGAGTTGATAGTACCTGTCTTGTATATGAAGCATAAGTATATGATGAGATTTTTTTTTAAAAATTTAAAAAAAAGGAGAATGAAGTTAGGAATGGTTAAAATTATTTATATATATAAAAAAAAAGAGGGAATACAAATGATCTAGCTAAATACAGATTTTAAAGTTTTAGCAAATAGATTGAAAAGTTTTACCTAAAATTATAAGCACGACTCAGGCATATGGAGTACAGGGGAAGGATATATTAGATACTGTTCAAAGTATAAGAGATATAATGTTTTATATGAGAGAGAAAAATAAGGGGGGATACTTAATTAGTTTGGATCTAGAGAAAGCCTTTGATAGAGTGGAACATTAATATTTATTTAATGTCACTAAAAAGTTTGGATTTGGGGATCATTTTAGAAGATGGATTATGATTTTTTTTATTCTAATATTTACACATGTATTAAATGTATTGGTTTTATATCTGAATGTTTTAAACCAACGAGATCGATTAGACAAGGATGTCCGTTATCTGCTTTACTATATTCACTTGTAGCAGAGCCACTGGGATTAGCAATAAAAGCAGATAATGAGATAAAAGGCATAAGAATAGAAGGAAATACTGAACAAGAGCCAATATATCAATATGCAGATGACACAACATTGTTGGTTGAAGACGTTCAAAGTGTTATGAGGGCAATGACCATTTTACAGAAATACTGTAAAGGGTCAGGAGCAAAGGTGAATGTCGAAAAGAGTGCGTGTATGAGAATTGGGAAGGTGGAACTTCTACCTCAGCAAGTACATTTAAAAAAAGAAGAAGAACATATAAAAACACTGGGGATCTGGGTAGGTGTGGATTTGAATAAAGCTGATGATTTTAACTGGGAGGGAGTTTTAAAAGGAATTGAAAGACGACTGAGATTTTGGAAATTGAGAAATTTAACATTAAAGGGGAAAGTATTGGTGATAAATGCTTTAGTGCTTTCTAAAATTTGGTGTAACAATAAGCAGGTTGAAAATCAGTGAACTTACCCTTTAAGGCAGGGGTGGTTCATGGTGTTTCTGCAGAGCCACATCCTGCAGAGTTTTGCTCCAACCTTCATAAAAAGACTGTAGCCTTCTGACTGTCCCCTTGTCCAAATACCCACACTTGCGGTCTTGGCCACTTGAGAGCGTGTGCGCGTGACAGTTAGTAAGTGCGCAAGACTGTCCCAAGTCTTAAAAACTAAAATAAAGCTATGTAAACACTTTCATTTTTACAACACTACAAGTGTGTCCCATCAGGTAATGAAAAGTTTGACACAGACTTGTGGTCTTCATGCTCACTTGAACACTTGGGCCAAATACAGGAAATACGTCATATAAGTAGTCAAGTGGTCAAGTGCAAGACCGCAAGTGTGGGTATTTGGACAAGGCATGTAGCTTTCTAGTAACCCATAGACCTTGATTAGCTTGTTCAGGTGTCTTTGATTAGAGTCCGAGAGAAACTCTGCAGGACTGTGGCTCTTATGTGCACCAATAATGCAATTATTTCCGATAATCCAAGTAAAAAAAGATGTTTACATGACATGGGCAATCCTCTTCACTCCAGATACCATGCAGTTTTAATTATTCTGATTACTCGCCAAGAAGTGTTGTTGACAATTATTGAACCCACAATCATTAGGCATGTTACCGCTGTCCACTTACATCAAATGCAACATGACTACAGTCAGAAGGTTATTAATCGCTGGTGAACATCAAACATTGCTTTCTCACAATGTTCCACTGTCATCAAAGATTCTCCCTGCTTTGTATAATCAATCCATTATTTACATTGTGTCTACCCTACACTCTACACTAATGAGAGGATTCGCAAGCTTGCTTAACTCAGAATATTTTATGCAGTGTTCAAGAAGTCAACTGATATGTCTGTGATTGGCTACACTGCTCAAATCTGATTTGTCAATATCCTATTTTTAGAGCCTCAACTGAGGGTTTCTCTTTCGTTTAAGGGTGTTTATCACCCTCTTGAACCCCCGTAGAACCGGGCCTGCTTCAGAATAATGTCATGGAGTTCATTCATGGAGTTGTGTGAATTATACAGATTTTGCCAATCTTGCCAAAATCCCATTAAAATAGCATTATGAGGGTGCATGTAAACATAATCCATGATTACAATATAATATTTGACAGTTCGGTCTGTCTGTTCATCTATAGTTGTCATCATCTGAACTCTTCCGAGTATTGTCGCCATCTGAAGTCTTCACAAGTGAGGCTGGATCCAAACTGGAAGTGGCGTAATCTCCAGTGTACTTGGGATAGACATCCCGGGATAGAAACAGGAAAGCAAAAGGAGAAATGTTAGCATAGCTGCTGTTCATATTGTTTCAGACAAAAGATGATTATGTGCACTTTTTGCTATTTCATCAGTTATAACTGGAGTGCAAAAGATGGGTCTAAAAATGTGTTATAATCTAGATTTAAGCTTGGTGAGTCCCGAACATTATTAAAAAGGCTATTTCAGAGTTTAGCAGTAAAATGCGAAAAAGCTCTACTTCCTTCATTGGACTTTGATATCCTGGGTACTATTAATAGTTCAGAGTTTCATATTTGAATGTATTGTAAAATGTAATTTATTTCTGTGATCAAAGCTGAATTTTCAGCATCATTACTCCAGTCTTCAATGTCACGTGATCCTTCAGAAATTAAGACTGATTTGTTGCTGAAGAACCATTATTATCAATGTTAAAAAATAGGATTCATTGTTAAATACAAGCGTTAAAGCAAAAAAAAAAAAAATCTCTTGACTGAATTTTTCCTCTGCCAAACCCCATTCCACAGTCATACCTGTCACACACCCGGTTTAAGAGCAGTTTTTTTCTTCTAGTATGACATACTCAAAGAACATTTGCATTTAAATAAAGGCAATTTTGAACTGCATTTCTATTATTTACACACTTTTATGAAATTTCAATGTTTTCAATCTAAATCTTTAACAAGAATTGAGTCTTTGTGATGTAGTCATACAAATAATTAACCATTTGCATAACTTTTCAACAAGTTTTTATTTCTCAAATAATAAAAGCCAACAGAGAATTATTTTGCCACAAAGCGAGCTAATATCACAAACTATATATATAATATAAGTTGTTTTTAACCTAGCCATTATACCCTGGGCATAATAATAATAATAAATTCAGTTTTAACCTGAGCATTATACTTTGAACATTATAATAAGAAATTATAACACATTGTTCTAACTCAGCCTGTTAACACTAAACAAAAGAGAGATGTTTAAGAGAACGAACAGCAGCTTTGTGTGAGTGTTCTGATTGATAGTGCAGAAGCACTTTTTTCCCGATGTGTTTCCTCTAGGATTTTAGGATTGGCAGGACTATTTTCCATGGACCACAAATCACGTGCACTCAGAATTAATTTATTTTAACTACAAAAGACAAGTAAATAGCAAATAATAAAATAAAAACAAATTAATGACAATCAGTAGCACAAGCCAACCCTCTACATTGAGCAGTCTCTCCAGGATTTTGCGATTCTGCGATCACTGAATTTATCGCAAAATCAAGCAAACGCCGCAATTTTTGCAAGAGCTCGCAAATTTTCGAAATTGCTGCAGATTTTCCACAGATTTTGGGCTTAGACGTGTCCCGTGACGTCATCACAACACGCATTCAGTCAAAGAAAGGTTGTTTCTCAGTTCCAAAAATGGAATGAACAGCCTTGCGTTCTCATCATGACCGATTTACAAGAGCTACATTGGAAAGCGGAACGAATCCGCGCTACTCGTTTGGGCTACGCATCGCAGACCGTTTATCTGCTCGGTCTGGTCTCGATCACGCAACACCGTTATACACAGCGCTGGGAGATACAGTGAAGAAAGTAGTCAAATTCGCTGCAGAATAAATAACATCTCTGTGAAATATTGTGAGAAGCATTCAAATTTGATGTAGAATTCTGTTAAAGCTACAGATATCAGAACAAACACCACTGATGTGGAAACCAGGAAAAACATTGTTCAATAAACACAAATCACCACCATTCACCATGGATTTAACAGTAAAACTACAGGAACAACTTGTGGCAGAAATGGTCTAATGTTTTCGAGTGTTTTTAAATGCTTCACACAACTTTTCCAAGCACTTCAATGCTTTAAGTATTACCGAATTTGAAAATTATTTTTAATCTGATGACATTATTTGTTCATCCTTCATAGGTTGCCCCCATTTTTAAAACTAAAAGTTTCATAATGTAGGATGCAAACATTTACTTAAAAATAAAAAAGACATTAAATTACCACTAGTAGATGGCTGCAGAGAAGTACTTATAGGCTTATTAGCTATTTCCACTCCCTAATATATATTATTTGTATTTATTAAATTATATTTAGATATTTTGAATGACAGTAATAAAAGTTAATTCTATCTGCATCTCAACTACCCAGACAGCACAAGTACATCTGTAAGACGTCTCAACCATTAGCTATAGCAATAGCATACATACATACATGAACATCACTGCATCAGACTTTTAAATAAAGCAACATGCAGCATAACATCAACATGTTTTAGTATGTCCTCAGCAGCAAATCCCAACAGAAAATTAAACATTTCCTTCACATTCATTAAATAACAATAATAAAAATAAAAAAAACTCAGTACATGTTAACATTTATTCTACTGTGTTTTCAAAAAAAAAAATTTATAAGAGCAATGAACTTTCACTATTGGGTGAGTGAAATGCACTTGTTTAATTTAGAGAATTTGACTGTTAGGTTTAACAGTAAATTACTGTATTTTGTATTATTATTATTTTTTAACAGATTATCTTAGCAATTTAGCATTACTTTTCTGTTTTTTAACTGACAACTGTTTGTCTTACAGGACCATGAAGGTACATTTATAGTTTATTATTTTTTAAAATAAGATTCATGTTTTGTATTAACCCCACAGCAAAATGTATTGTAACCTGTAAGATTTTTGTGTTTTATGTAGAGATACAAGGCATTGGCTCATTGTCCATTAAAGATATGATTTTTTTAGATAGATAATTTAAAAGAAAAAAGGGGTAGTAGAAAGTTTTAATTTAAGATATTCAACCAATATCCAATGAATTTTGAATAAAATGTAGCATCTCATTTGTTGACAACCGTATTGATAGCTACAACCACCGCACTATCTATAGAGTCTTCTTGCTGACGGTTCTTAAGTTTGTCAAATAAATGTTGTTTTCACTTATTAAAATACATAGAATACGCATCAAATTATTATTTATACAAACAATTATACATGACCGTTACGGCAAAAAAAGCAACTAAGACGCTGTGGGGAAAAATAAAACGTAACCGTCACTACGTTCCCTCACCCACCATGTTTACAATTTATGGCCCGCCCGGGTATCAAAATTTTCATAAATACTAAAGAAGCCGTTCACCGATTCCGATACACGAATGCAGTATAAAATCATTCAGTTATCGCATGTCGTTGCTACATGCATATCCCGATGTGTACATTTACCATATGTCGATAATTTCGATATACAAAGCTTGCCGATTTGTCAACACGTTAGGAATATAATAAGAACATAGTAAAATGCTTACCCGTCTCAGCATTTAAGCGCTTCAAACCATTTAAAAAAGTCCAATAACCGCTGCGACCTGCTGTCATGTGTAAAAAGACCGAAGCATGTTGGCGAGATCTATTGGCGGACGAAGCACCGCTAGTTTATACCGCCACCTAATGGAATAATTGTCATTTAACACCAAGACCAAACGTTGTCCAAATCTTCCCAATTCACAGTCCAGTACAAAGACCAGAAGAAAGTAAATAAGCGAATAAACAAACAAACAACCTGCGTTAGGGAACCACAGTGTAAACTGGCCCTGAAAGGACAAAATTACTGTACAACATGCATAAATTTACGTGTCATATAACAAAATAAAACCGTAATTTTCTACCCATTATTATTTTATTACTATTGTTTTAACATTTTGTGTATATATTGTAAATACCTAATAAATTAATTTATTTGGCCAGTCCCATTACATAATACCGTTAACCCTTTTATCCATTAACAGACAGTTATATATCGAAACAATTGACACTTTGGTGTTTGACAATACTTTGCTAAAAATATCCCTTGGTTGGGGAAAAATTAGTAAATATTTGTCCCATCTTTCCATGCATAGATAATTACCATTTTACTTACATAAATTATCATTTACATTTTTGTCAATTGCTAACACACAATTCATGAAATAATTCATTGTTTTGTCACAACTATAAGCACAATTTCAAAACTTCACACAAACTTGTACAAACCTCAAATTTCCTGTCACAATCAAGCATTTCAGTCAAAAACATTATCTTTTGTCATAATCTAACTAGCCTCATATGACACAAAACCTGACAAATACAGATTCTTCACTGTCTGAAGAATTAGTCAGTAATCATTGGTAAAAAAACAAAACAATACATTTTAGTTTATAAAGCAATATACAACTCATATTCAGGTATGTTTCTTCTTTTTCTCCCCTTTGTTTGTAAGCAGCAGCTGAATAAACCACAAAGGCTCTTACAAGAGCCATCCAAACACAGGGCATCTTAGCTTTGTAAGTATATTTTTACTGATTAATACTAAAATATTTATTAAAGCTACATCATACGGCAAGCTAATCAACAGAAATGTCTTGATAAAGACAGTATTGGCATATAGTCTTCTGAAAACTCTCATCCTCTCAAACTCTCAAAGACCCATGTTGTTGTCAATCTCCACTCTTCAACACAACTGCATTTTACAGTAAAAAGCTATTTTCTTCTAAGTGCAAAGCTGGTCCATGAAGTTCATTCATTTTTATAATTCATTTTCAGTAGCTAAACCCTTTAAAAGTTTTAAATTAAGATAAATGGCCCAGAAAGGTAATGATAAAAGCGTAGAAGTTTCACCAATTGAAAGATTTTGCATCAATTCCATGCAAAATGGGACAGTACCATGTAGCCCCCCTAAAGCGGCTCGTTCTAACACACCCCCACATATCTACCTCACTATGTGGAAATATTTGCATAATGCCGCCCAAATGTGCACGCAAAGAATGAAGGCGTGGTTTCAGTAACCGCAGTTAGTGTTGAAGCAGCTATGTCAGGGAGACGCTGTGTGTTTCTAGGTGAAAGCAAAAGCACTTTATTTGGCCTTCTGAAAGTAGATGTATTTAGGAATCTTTAAGATTACTTACATCAGAACAGCAGTGCATTTTATGGACGACCGTTTCGTGAACCTAGGAGAGGAGGTAATTCTGACTTGCTATGACAATCTGGCGCTTCTGAATCAGCTACTGTAAGTATGTTTTGTTATTAGTTTAAGTATTTGCTATTGACTGTTCAAATGCGGAGTTTTGCGCATCGTGTGTGTGTGTGTGTGTGCGCGCGAGCGAGCGAGCGAGAGAGAGAGAGAGACAGGGTCACATCAAAGTGGAGTCAGCTGTCTTAACCG
>NW_015623472.1:33545-43846 GCF_001515625.1 Sinocyclocheilus rhinocerous | reverse complement strand
AAGGAGGGGGCTTTGTAGAAAACGAAGCGTTTGAGAGAGGCGGGGCATAGAGGACCTACAATAATGTACAGTATTTGAAAAAATAATGTGTTTTTTGAACATTAAAGCATGTCAACATATTCTGTTACACCAAATACACAAAATAATGATCTTTAAAAAAGCATCATATGACCCCTTTAAATTCTTAATCCATACATTCCTAAACATTTCCATTTAGAATTGAAGCAGCTTTATTACTATTTACATTTTTGGGTTAACTATTCCTTTAAGAAGCCTCCAAATAAAGTTGCATGTTGAATCAAAATGCCTAATTAAATAGGCAGATTTAAAATAAAAATTTTTGTGTGTGTTCTTTATTGTCCTTATTTACGGTTCTTATTTTTGTCTTTCAGGAGCATTTCCAAAGAAAAAACATCCACGAGATGCAAGTAATAATTACAAACACAACACTTCCCAACACATCAACTTCACATTAACACTAACTAGCTTTTATAGAAACAATATCCCTGTAAATATAGATCTGTATATAGCCCGATACATGTACAAAATACTGACAATAACACACACATACACATATCACAATGTCTTACCGGACTAAAAGGAGAAAGACTTTAGCCAGTGTACAACAGATAGAAAACGAGATTTTGGATGAATACCAAACACAAACTAAAAACACTGATGAATTTAGTGTTCTTGGTCACAAGAGTCAAAACTCTGGAACTAGAGATCTCTCATCTTTTTGTAATATAGTTTCCTCTCTTGCGCCCCCACATGAGAACTCATGTAATCTGGAAAAAAACACTGACGCTGATTTTTCATTTGATTCGGAAACTCCCTCTGATCCTGGTAGTATCTCTGATTCAGTCAAACCAAATGCAGAATCTGACAGTAGTAGCAACAATTCACTTAATCAGTTGCAAACAAGACTGCAAACATGGGCAGCATCTTTTTGCATTCCTCTTGTAGCTTTAACAGCACTACTGTCAATCTTAAAATCAGAATTTCCTGATTTGCCCAAGGATGCAAGGACCCTTCTTGGTACACAGTCAAAGGTACCCGTAGCAAACATTTGCAATGGTGAATATTACAATTTTGGCCTGGTAAATGGCTTGCAAAACATATTAGACCGCATCTCCAGTATCCCTAAAAATGTAACAACTCTTGCTGTGCAGATCAACATTGATGGCATTCCCCTGTTTAAAAGCTCCAGAACACAATTTTGGCCAATTCTTGCAACAGTTGACTGTGATAAAACACAATCTCCATTTATAATTGGTTTGTTTTGTGGCAACAGTAAACCAAGCTCAGTCTGGGAGTACTTGAGAGAAGTGGTTCTGGATAAAGGTATTGTGGAGAATGGTACTCGGTTTAAAGTTGCTGTCTCCTCCTTTATTTGTGATGCCCCTGCACGAGCATTTGTTAAACAAGTGAAGTCTCACAATGGCTATTTTGGTTGTGACAAATGTTCACAGACTGGAGTATGGTCAAATAAAATTACATATCCTGAAACGGATGCTCCACTACGTACGGACTTGGATTATGAAATGATGAAAAATGAAGAACACCATTTAAGTAACAGCTTAAGCCCCTTGACCGGACTAGTTAAAATGGTAACCCAGTTCCCGGTAGACTACATGCACACCTGCTGCCTCGGAGTGACAAGGAGATTAATACAAATGTGGATGAAAGGAAAAAACCTTAGAACAAGATTGCCATCACAGCATATCCTAGGGATTTCGGACAGACTTGTTGCTCTCCGTGCTTTTATGCCCCAAGAGTTTGCCAGGAAGCCTGGTTCTTTGACAGAGTTGGATAGATGGAAGGCCACAGAGTTCCGCCAGTTCATGCTATACACTGGTCCCGTTGTTTTAAAAGGATTTGTCGAAAGCGAAATTTAATGACAACTTTCTTCTCTTTTCTGTTGGCATGTTTCTGCTGCTCAGTCCTGGCCTCTCTGCTCCAATGACTGAATTTGCCAACAAGGCTCTTTTGTCATTTGTTAAGACATTACAGCAGACTGTATGGCACAGACAAAGTTGTTTTCAATGTCCACCAGGTTATTCATCTTGCAGAGGAGTATAAAGCATTCGGTCCTCTTGATAACATATCAGCATTTCCATATGAGAATTACCTGGGAGGACTGAAACGATTGGTAAGAAAACCAGATCGTCCTTTACAGCAGGTTGTCAAAAGACTTTCCGAAATGCTTCTAAAGGAATCATACCAATCAAATGATGAATCCCGTCTCTCATCAAGTTCAAATGAGCTTAAGAAGGTGCATTTCTCTGATTGTGTTTTGTCACCTAAACAAGGAGACAACTGCATTCAAATCGACACACACATTGCTGTAATTAAGCACATAATCAAACAGAATGAAAGTGTCCTTTTAGTGTCAGAGGTTCCGAAAAACTGAATCGTTTACACTTAAGCCTGTGTTATACTTTCCGCATGAGCAATCCGGATGCGTACACGGACAGCGCGGACGCGGATTACTTCTGAAAGCATACGCTGATGGTCCGCTCCGCGGACGTGTTCCATACATGCGTAGTAGATCGGCTTGAACAGTAAGTTATTATTTTGTTACAATTGTTATAACAATAATAATGTTATAACAATAATAATAACAAAGAATTGCCCAGAGTTATTGCACATCTGGCTGTCTTTATATTGTTTTTATCGATGGATTGTGCAGTTTCGAGTAGCAACGGGCTTCTTCACACAGCCTGCGCATGCGCAGTAGCCTACTGACCACAAGTACGCGCGGTCACAAAAAATGGGAGGCGCGCGGATCTCCGCGCGGACCCTCGTCGCACATTCTCCGATGACGATTTTTACGTCGCGCATACCATAGCGGACCCTAGCGGACTCGGAAAGTATAACACAGGCTTTAGCCTTTAAGGTGTACTGTACCTTTAAGACTATATACTGTATGTAAATGACAGAAACTTACCTGCTGAGATTCACTGGACTTAAAGGCATCCTTGAGGATCTCCACGGCCCTGGACGGGTCCACATACTTTCGCTCGAATTGGATCACTAAAGATGGACGACATGGACAGCAATCAGAGTGAGTAACTTTACCGATTTTCAATCAAGTTTTATTTTATAACCTTAAAACGATGCAAAGTTTACGTAGCCAACGTGAGAACTGCTAAGAATTAATAATGAATTCCCGATTGCTAATTTTATTGATTATTACGATGTTCTTAATTCGTGGCCATGATTTAATTCAGCTAAACCTTGTTGACATAATGACTACAATAAGTAAAGCCAGCACATTAATTAAACTTAAAAAGATGATAAAAGCATGTTGATGTGAGATGTGTCAGATTTACCTGTAGCTTACTGTATTAGTGTGAAAACTTGTTTGATACTCATTGTTTTAGCATATTAGTTAAGTATAAATCTTAAGGTACTCCACTTTTTCAGTTGTTTAAAGACTGAAATACATTTTTCATTTATATTTTAAGTGTAAATTCATTTAAATTTAAAATTGTTAACTCAAAGCAGGTATTACACACTTTGTAATTAACATCTGATGCATTTATAAATCAAAAATCACAATTGAAATAAAACTTTTTTTTTTCCAGAGATTCAATATCTTTAACAACATGTACAAACATTCCTACAAACTAACCCACCAGGGTCCTAGAAATGCAGTCCTGAAACTGCAGCCTCTGCTATATTATCCAATTCGGTAGGTGGCGCTGTTACAAAAGAATAGGGTCCTAGAACTGCGGTCCTGAAACTGTACACTCTTCTCCTGCAATCGGATGTCACAGAGTCTCCGTCTTGCAAGAAAACACTGAATTGGTAGCTTTGTCCAGTGTGAAACAAAAATATGTCTTTCTTCCTGAAAATGAGAATGGGTTTTTCGCAATAAAACACATATGAATCGTGAAATGAAAACTGAGACATTTCAGCCATTCCATTAACAGTCCAGCTAGCAAAAACTTTCTTGATCCAAAAATGTCATCTTAACACTGGGAAATGAATCCATATGGATCAAAAGGTTTAGTCCAAGTCTTCTGAAGAGACACAATCACTTCAAATGATGGATAGATTTTATGCTTTTATTCAATTCTTTGTAAATATTGGTTAACAAACATACAGAAAGTGCTTCAAATTTTGTAAAAGTAAGTTCAAGCACACTAGAACAAACCTCATTGGCTCGTGGGAGATGCACACACAAGCACTTGAGTTTATGCAATGCACTGTACATGTGCTTTAATAAATGTTTATTATGGTTCAATTAAATCTGTCTGTCATGTAAAGTGATTGTGTCTCTTCAGAAGACTCGGATTAAACCTTTTTATTCAATTGAATTCATCTTTCAATGTAATGATAACATTACATTTTTGGATCTAGAAATTTTTGCTAGTTGGACTGTCAATGGAGTGACCGAAATCTCTCCGAATTCATAAAAAAAATATGAAGTGTTTCCAAGATGAACCAAAGTCTTATAGGTTCAGAGTGATTCTTGTAATTAGACACACTTTTATCTTTCCTAGACAATAATGGATCAATTGAAGCAGTGTTACGCGTTGATAGAATTTCCAGACAAAAGCACAGATGTTGACCCAGAAAATTGGCTTTTTGAACAAAAGTGTTATTGGCCAAATTACAACCAAACAAAATTAAAGGCAGCAGTGAAGAGAAAAGAGCCTGTACAAGATGGATGGAAACTCTTTGAGCCTGTTCGACTGCTCAAAAAGTGTGGTAAGAATG
The DNA here is from genome assembly GCF_001515625.1 of Sinocyclocheilus rhinocerous. Taxonomy (NCBI): domain Eukaryota; kingdom Metazoa; phylum Chordata; class Actinopteri; order Cypriniformes; family Cyprinidae; genus Sinocyclocheilus; species Sinocyclocheilus rhinocerous. Next base: position 39,118 of record NW_015623472.1, on the reverse strand, counting down.
GGATGCAAATAATTAAATGTTTATTATCTCCATGCTCTGATTACTATGCATGCTTTGCTGAAGATATCTATTATCTATCATCTATTACCTATATCTATATTATTAGAAACCCTAGAGAAAGCACAGAAGTTGCTAAAAAAAGTATGTGGATTTTGATCACCATACATCGGAAATAACTTCTGATGAAGAGGACCATGATAAAAGAATAAAAAGGAAGAAGAGGTTAGCTTAATGATGACATTTTAAATAATTGTATAAGTGCTGTCCTATTGAGAAGTAATATGAATGTTTAACTTCACAGGCCTAATCCACGCTATATGGATTTTATGGAGAATGAATCTGACCAGGATGATATGGCATCAAAAAAAAATGCGTCTAGCACCTGTCCCCATAATTGATTTTCCAGGTAATCATTAAACTGTTAAACTGTTTTGTGGTTACTTTTCAGAAAAAGCTCTTCATGATCATGTCCCAGGATTTTGAAAAAGTAAATTCAGTAGATTTAAAATAAAATTATTATGGTTATTATTATTAATGAATACATTTAATTTTCATTATTATTAATTGTAATAATTATGTTTAATAACAGTTTAATCATGTTTTTATAATAATAGTAGCATTAATAGTAGCAATGATAACACTATTTCTGTTTCAGTCTCTCTAACATCTAACATCTCATTCTGATACATTTTTTTTTAGATATGAATGTTGCTGCAAATCAGGCCAAAAAAGGTAAAAAAGCACTTTTTCCCACTCAGTTTATGAATTTCCTGAATACTCTACATACTATTCCCCATTTAAAGTAGAATAAAATGTGTGTATCTGACTTTACTTGCTTCCTGACATCTTAACCATAATTTCTGCTGTAAAACATTTTTTTTGTGTCATATGGCCCACTCATGATCGTGTTGAATAATCGTGATTACATTATTCACCAAAATAATCGTGATTATGATTTTTGCCATAATCGAGCAGCCCTATTTGAAAGAGCATGTCAAAACATTTTTCATAAACCTTTGCTTTGTTGGTAAGCTTACTTACAATTGAAAAGTATGGAATTTTGAAATTGAAAATGTGTAGGAACCCTGCTGTTAATTTCACTGGTTCATATTTATCACAGAAAGTCACATGAATTTTGACTCCAGTCCAGCTGTCTCAAGTCACACTTCACTTGGTATGCGTTTCAGTGTTTTTGTTAAAAAATATCTTGCCTCTTGTACAGTTTTTTTTTTTTTACAGTAAGCTGAATTATACCACTTTCAGCTCCACAAATCCTGTTATAACCTTGTTGAGCTCATGACATTTAAAGATCTTTAGACTACATTTTAAAATATAAATGTGGTACAATTTATATCAAATGTCCTTAATTTTAGTCTTGCGGTTTTTCAAATTAGCTATCTGCACAGGCTACGGAGCATACCAGGACACACACCACAAAGCATATCAGGGAGCACACCAGAACACACGCTACAGAGCACATCAGGATACATCCTACGGACAACACCAGGACACACACCACAGAGCACACCAGGACACACACAACGGAGCACACTACAGAGCACACCAGGATACATCCTATGTTGCACACCAGGACACACACTACAGAGCACACCAGGACACACACTACAGAACCAGCATCTGAGAATACCATTCTGAGATGTTATTCTTTTCTGAATTACACTAGACTTTTTCCAGTTAGAACCAGTCAGGGCATTCTCTCATGACTTCTAACACCTATAAGGCTTTTTTGGCACCAATCTGAGTACATTCTAGAGAGAAATGTTTGTGAAAAAAAACCCCAGGAAATCAGCAGTAACAGAAATACTCAAACCAGCCCATTTGACACCAGCAATCATTCATGTTTTCCAAAAACTCACAATCACAAAAAAAGTCTAGTCTGCAGATGGAAACATTTTTTAATGAGAAAAGTCGACAGAGAATGGCAAAACTGTATATGGTCAGGCAACCTCTCAGATATCGTGGGTCCATTTGGAACAGTTAACTGAACGTTTTGTCTGGTTTTATGTGAATTTTGTAGGGCATTTATGTGAATACTGACCTGTATTTTATTAGATTTGCCAGCTATCACTTCTGGGTGGACATAAACTAGAGGACAGTGTACGGAGAATGCTAAGCCACATTTTCACAAACCGACTAGCGTCATTATTTAACTGGGCTGGACGTGGACAGAAGAGGAGCTTTGAATCCTCTAATCTTCAGAGGATAATGTTCCGTAAGTAATAGATTAGCACCCGATTCATTAAAAAGGCTTTTCACACTATCTTTGTTTAAGAGTTTTGTCTAATTATTTATTAGTAGACCTGGGATCTCCAAACCTGCTCCTGGAGAGCTTTTTTGAGAGAATTCTTGTGCTGTTCAAGTGCAATTTATTTTATTTATGGGCACCACATTTTTTTCTGCACATTTGGGAGCACAGCTATTAATATACATTTTTGAGAATTGTAAATGTTTTTGAGGGAATCAGAGTGGGATTGCAAATGCATATACCATGTCAAATATGGTACGCATACAGTATATGCTTGCACTAACTGCGCCAATAGACCAGAGGTACCAGGTTTTGGAAGAAAAATCTCTAAATTATACAAGTGTGAAAAAAGACACAGTTTTTGCAGAAACTGGTGCAACTATGTCTCCTGCATGTTAGTTTAATTTTGTTCCTTATTGTTTCAGGTGCATTGCGAAATACACCGCAATGTAAAGAGGTTTGTTGTTTTGACTTTTGTTTTGCTAAAGTAATTACAGTTGTTTATTAAGAAATTGTATAGTCTCATTTTAGGAATCAATAACAACTAATCTGTATATACACACACATTTCTCTTAATTATTCTTAAATTACTGATAAATGTGCATAATTTGAGTTGTTAAGCTAAGTATAATATAGTATATCTGTTTATTGAAATTATTTTCAAAATATTATATATGTAATATTACAAAATTACTAAATTGCTCTTCAAGTAAAATTCAAGTGTCTTGGCATCTGAGGTGGATGAGCACTCTTGGCTTTTTGTACTGAAAGATTTTAGGTTAACATTTTAAAATCATTAACCTCAGGTTGACTTGACTTGACTAGGCTAAATAATCAGCTAAATGAGGTAGGCTACAAATACAATGTTATAAAGCATTAATTCATTGAATTATTATGACAAGAGGATATTGTGGTCATTAATATATTTTATTTCTATAGGTCAGTTTTGCTGTGTTTGCCAATGAGACCATACAGTACAGTATTCCACTCAAAGGTATGTATGTATATTTTTACTGCTAAATACTTTTTACTTATAAATGCTGAATAGGCATGGGACGATAACCGGTTTCAAGGTATACCGCGGTTTGGAAAAGTCACGGTTTCAAAAGCACTAAAATTTTTCGTTATACCGTTACTGGAATATGTGCAGTTTTTTTACGTGTCATCAAAGACGGAAAGTGCAGGACTCCTTCAGTTGTGTGCAGCGAAGAGTGTAACGAGTCGCACGACCCTCCTCCTCCGGTTGGTGCGAGCAGTCAGTGAGAGTCACCTGTGTGTGGGATGGCCGAAGGAGGTGAATCCCTGGAACTTTTTCCCCCGTCGAAAAAGACGAAGTCTGTCGTATGGGAATTTTTCGGGTAACGTAGACTAACCATGTTCCGTACACAACGATGTTCTGTACAGATGAAGTTTTAGCGCCGATCGCTAAATAAATACTTCCAGGTCGTACGTAATCTTTATATCTGTGTCATCTTCATTTCTCCCTCTTTCAGCCCCGATCAAGACAGAGACCCACCCGCCGTTTGTTTCAGTGTTGAAATAAATACTATCTGGCTTACTACCGAGGCAGATAACATGGCTAATTAATGTACTAATTCATTCACAAGTCTGTTGCGGTTTGGTCAGTTAAATGTGCTGCTAACTCTGCCGGTCGGGAAAAACCTGCAACACTGGTTCGTGCGCCCCTGTGTGTGTGTGCCACGGAGGTCTGAGTGATACTAGTGCACTTGAAATACAAAGTGGAGGCGGGTCTGAATCGAATTCCCTCCCGGTCCGGACTTTGAGAAGGGCTGCCCTAGAAAGTACACAAAGCGTGCTGCTCCCTTTATGACTAAAAAGCGTCACTCATCTTCGTTCATCGCGATCTCACAAAGTTCCGTTATAATTAATGAAGCTCTCTAAACTGCACAATGAATTTCTTATTCACATCGCGTCTGCACTTAGTCATGAGATGATACATGAGCGTGCAAAACTGCGGCGATTTCAGCGGTGAGTGAATTCTGACAAAACGATTCTGATTGGCCATTGCGTTCAAGAAATCAACAGATATGTCTATGATTGGCTACATTTCTCAACGCTGCAAAAACACGTTGAGGGTTTTTAGCGTTTGGCTAAGCGCTCCAATTGCAGCGGGGCTGACATCAGGGATTCCAACGTCGCCCATGCTAGTGGTCATTGGTGTAACTGACACCCCATCATCAACATGCCATAATGAGATGAAACCTGCAGTGGAACTAACGCAGGTGTCGTGTCTTCTTCGCTTAACAAGCAATAATGAACTCTTGACGACTTGAATTAAAACAAAAGAACTGATTGACTGTAGTTTCAGATAGTTTTACAGGGATGTATTCACTTTAGCATCATACACATACTCAGTTCACTTCTCAGCGCGCTCGCTGTCTCAATAGCATTATGGGCAATGTTTTCTTAAAGGGGAACAGCCCAATTAATTACTGTATATACGGTTTCTGTTCTTATTATTGAAAACAATAATGTGCATTTGCACAGAGTGTCCTAGCGTTAGTTCACTTTTTTCTAGCACGCAGTTCTGCAAAGCATTATAGGCAATATTCTTAAAGCTGAACAGCACAATAAATGACTATAGAAACTTTCTGTTGTCATTATTGAAAACAATGAATTAAACATTATATTAAACATTCTCACTCTTACTACTTTAATTTAATTCACAACATCCCCCCCCCGATGAACAACTGTTCATCAACTTAAATCTCTAATGCATAAAGCAACTGAACGGGTCTCCTTAATACAGTTCCTGTGGATGTGCGAACAGCACAGGATCTAACATTGCCATCTCTGCCTGGAAACAGCTCTTAAATTTTTCCTAATTTCCAGGTTTGTCTTGGCATGTTGGCATCTCCTATGAGAACAATGTCACCTGTTTTCAGCTCAGTGGGTTTCTGTGTGCTGCAGGAATGTGCAGATTTCAGGTCTAGCAGATAGTCTTTCCTCCAACGATTCTACAGACTGGTCACGAGTCTGTTTTTGTATCTCCATTTCCTTGTCATCTCTTCCTTACTCACAGTGGTATGATCATGGTCTGCAAGGAATGGTTTTGGCAGCAGTGAAGTTGGTCGTTCACCGACCAGGAAATGTGCAGGTGTCAGTGGCTCGTCAGCCTCATTGTGGACAAAGGTAAGGGGTCTGGAATTCAGTGTGGCTTATACTTCTGTGAGGAGTGTAGACATTCCTTCAAAAGTGAATCTAATCTGTGGCATTGTACTGTGTGATAAAACTGCACATTTTAGAGTGGCCTTTTATTGTGGCCAGCCTAAGGCACACCTGTGCA
>NW_015623472.1:6966-33314 GCF_001515625.1 Sinocyclocheilus rhinocerous | reverse complement strand
AGAGAGAGAGAGAGAGAGAGAGAGAGAGAAAACCTTTAAAATTATACAATTTCCATATGTTGTAATATTATTGTAGTATTAAGGAGCTTTCATTGCAATCTACAGGCTAATGAATGTCAGGATGGTCAGAATCATGGATCGCTGATGGTAGAGCAGGCCTTGGCAGCGAGGAGACTGCAATGGGCTGTGTGATGACTGCTAACGGAAATGTCCGGGATAATCCAGAGAGAGAAGCAGAGATACTCCGAACAGGAACAAAACAATGACACAGGGAACCGGAGAGTAAACTGAATGGAACAGACCTGTGAACCATGACAGTACCCCTCCTCCTAAGAGCGCCTCCTGGAACTATCAGAGGAGCCTACATGTCGAATGGAGCAGGCAGATTAACGGGAATGAAAAATGGGTTTTAATTTGTTATAATTCATTTAGTTTTTCTTGTTTTCAGTGTTTAAAGCTAAAGTTTAATGTGGGTAGGAGGAATGAACAAAATATGATTGTTTTATTGGTGCAAATGGTCCCCATTATATATGTACTTTTTAATAGGCCTACTACCGCATGATATAATTAAATTTACCATATTTTCCGGAGAGTTGCACCAGGTCAGGGGAAAAAAAAACATTAGTTGCATTGGTGTGTAAGTCGCATTTCACTATTATTTTCAGAAATAATTTAAATACTGAATAGGTCTAAATAAAACAAATGTTAGGAAAAACACATTATAAACCCTAACATGAATTTTACTTCCCCTCACTCTAAATAGTTTAAATTTAGTGGCATTCATAACAACAAAAATAAATGAATATGTATATATAAATAAAAATAAGTTAAATATAGTGCCATTCATTACAAACGACATTTATTTTAAATGCTATGTATGTCCATAACAAACTAAACTTACTTACTAAAAACTGAAACTTAACCACAGAGTGGGCTTGCAAACCTCTCATTCGGCATATGAATAATTTCCATGAGTGAATCGTTAGACGTGGTGTAACATTTGGTTGCTAAACTATTAGGCTACTTATTATGTAAAGAAGGCTTTGTACTTCTCTCGTGTCTGAATATCTACTAACAGCATCCTTCACATATGCAAAAAAGTGTTTGGAAAAACACCACGGCATGGCAATGCTTACGCTGACCTGCAAAACCTACATATTGTACAACAGACAAGTTATGTATGTTTAGTTGTCTTATTTAGTTTGCTGATGATGAGGCTACGATGTCAAGTTGCAATGCTAGAACTGATATGTTGATAAACTGATAAACACTTTGGATTCCTTCAGTGGAAAAACGTGACATCTGTCAGATAAGAGGCTAAGAGCAAGACATCATTCAAAACGGTCTATTTTTATTTGTGTGCCTTCAAAATGACTATAAAACTCAAATAAAGAAAACAAACAAAATGCGCTTGCCGTCTTGGTCTCTGTGAACCTCTTCCTAAAATGAAGAAATGAAGAAAAACTCAGGGTTACGTCTACTTGTCAAACAGACATGAGAAATACAGTATGTTTAGCTATATAAACCTTGAATTGCCCGCTTTTAAGTGTTTACGCATTGCTTATTTGACATTAATACATTATATAAGTCACTTTGGAATAAAAATCATAGCACATTTCAGAAGATAAAAAAAAAAAAATGAATGCACTTAGTGCACTGAGTTGCAGTCCGGAAAAAACGTTATAGCAAATTATTTTGCGGACCCCCTAGCTTTGCGTCATGGACCCCAGTTTGAAAACCCCTGTCATAGAGGATGTCTAATTTAAGAAAAGTAACTAATAAAATTGACTGTTATTCCTCATGAGGTGTAAAATTGTTTAATTTCTTTATTACTTTGCAATCTTACGCTTTTCTTAAACGAGTCCACCTTGATGACGTATGCGGCCAACAAATGCACACGAAGCTAGAGCTTTCCCTATCCAATCTTTTTTTTTTCCTTTTTCTTCCATAAACATGTCGTCACAAGAAATATCTGCGTACACACAAAACCCCTGAAACCAACTCAAAACTATGTAGTATACATACCAGACCAATATGTGGCGCTGTAATTCTGCCACAGAGATACACTAAAAACGGAGACTTGGAGCATGCGCATAAACCTTGCGCACTGTATAGAAACCCACCACAACAACAAGACGACGAACATGGAACAAAATACATTTATTAATTTGTGTTAATGTCAGTTGATAAAAATACAGTCGTTTATTTTTTGTTCATGTTGTTGTTGCTGTTACGTGACGTAGCGGTGTCTGACTAGGGGCGAGACGTGGGGTGATGACATTGTTTCACAAAATGTATGAATTGGCTGTACACACAAAAACGCAAGGCTGTCGTTTTCAGATTTATCCACTCTGGGAACTGGTTTTAAAAAATAGCGGTTTCAGGCTCCCAAAATGCTGGATCTGTCTGGACGATACAAATACGATACAAAATCTTTACGTATACAGCTAAACGTGTCTCTGTGTGGATGGGCCCTGGAACTATAATCTCTGAAAATATTGGCCTGATGCGTCACTACTGGGGGCTCTGGCAGCTAGCTATACTGTTGGCTAATCAGATCTATTCAGAGGTATCACCAACTACAGATGGGCTTAGCTAATGTTACATATTTATAAAGGAGAGCATAAGAAGAGAGAATAATCAAGTTCACTTGTCACTGAGTTTAAGATTGTCACGAATTCGGTCCATGGACTTCCGTTTATTCACCACTAGAGGTCACCCTTTCCTTTACATTGACTCTCGCACAACACAAACTGTTGCATAGCACCCCGGACTACATATCCCATCATTCATTGCACGGTTTGCACACTGCACTGATTGCACTCATTGCACACAGCAATGAGTCATTGCTTATCACCTTGCTTATCAATTCTTATCACCTCACTCACTATATAACACCCACTCAAACTGCCATTCTCTGCTGAGTATTGTTTAGCCCGTACCCCATTCCGAGTCTCTGTGTTTTCCTTGTTTTGCCTTGCCTTGCCTGTTTTCGCGGTTTCTGATCTTTGCCTGTTTTCCTGAATTTTTCCCTCTCGTCTCGCCCCTGTGATTCTGTCTGCCGATCGGTGACCTACGCTAGCCCTGGGACTATTCTTGTGTTTTGCCCGCCATATACCTGTTTGCCATTGTTTGACCCTGCCTGTTTACCATGTCTCTTTAATAAAGCCTGCAGATGGATCCACACGTCTCACGTCTCGTCAGCCCCGTCACAAAGATGCTAAATTAGTTATCTTACCCGGTAAACGACCTGTTGCTTGCCATTGCTACAACCTCGCTTACTCTTCTGTCAGACTGCGGTGGCAGTGGTGGGAGAACGTAGTGGGCGAGAGTTACTAATATAAAAATGCCTTTCATTCTGGTGGGTAGAGACCGCCCACTGAGATACACCTAACCCTAACCAAAAAAAAAGAGAGCAACATTTGTGGTTTCATGATGAAAAGTGTTTGAAGTGCACAAATAAAAATAAATAATAAAAATAAAGATTTTCAAAGATTAACACACAGGGTAAAGAATTTTGTAATCAATTTCTTTATTTTTGAGCCTGTCACTGTCCCACCTGTGGGACGCTTGGCACTCTTTTTTTTGTTGTCCTTTTTCTCTATCAAATCTTTCAGTAATCATCATAAATTATATATCATTTGAAAGCTTAGAAGCCCAAGATCCATCATGTGAAAACCATTTTGAAATCGGACATTGTGTTACCATGGAAATGGTACTTTAAAATCTTTTGCCGGTCTCCTCCCCCTTAGTGGGCGGTGTCAAGTGTCATATTGCAAAATCCATTACGCTCTTTTACAATCAAAACTTTTTATAATCTTGACAATAAACATATCATTGGAAAGGTCTGAGTCTCAGGATTCCATATTTAGTGGTTGGATAGAAGTAATATTGACAGAAAAATCTAGACATTTGTGACAGAAAAATGCATACAATTTTTTTTTATAGACCTGTTATGTAACATATTTATTATATATAAAATAAAATTAATATAGTGCATTTTCTTTACAGTAAATGTAAACTACCATAATTTTTTTCTTTTTCTTCTTTAAAACCTTTAGAGTTCATGTTCATTAGTGATTGTATATCAAGAGCAGGGACATGTTTGTGTGCATTTATTTTGTGATTTCACTGGAATGAATAGAGTCTCCACAACAGTTAGCAATAGCTTGAAGCGTCACTGATAACAGTGCCAACAAGCACTCAGCATCATTTTAATAGCAACACACTTCAGCGCCAGATCCCCTCTTATTTAACAAACAAACTAAATTAATACTTTGCTAGTCGACTAGAGTTGTTTCATTTGCAGGGTTGGGGAGAAACGGAATACATGTAACGGCGTTACGTAATCAGGACACAAAAAATGGTAACAGTTACAGTTACGTCAAAAGAGAGAGAGTCAGACTAATGCAGTTAAATGCAGTGAGAGAGTTTAAAGCCCAATCCCATTTCTACCCCTTAGCCCTACCCCTCCGTTTGGCGCGTTCACGTGAAGGGGTAGGGGTGTCTCGATTCTCTTTTGGTTGTAGGGGTAGGGGGAAGAGCCATATAGCCCTTCAAACGAAGATTTTTCGGGACCACACTTCAAACGAAGGGGTGTGAATTATCTCATAAACGCTGCCCGAGCGAACAAAAAGACACAAATGTAAGCATTATTTGCATTCATAAAGATTTTAATTAAAAGTAATCATTTATTTTATGTTACATTCTATCGTGAGTTCATATTTATGGTCATGTTAAATGTTAAAAATCGCTAAAGTTGCTAACGTCTTATTATTATAGACTGCACTGCATATTTTCATGTCTGATCTGAGCGATAACCATCGTAGACATTGAGGATGCTATTCCCCCCTCTAATAATTAGAAATTGCTAAACCCTTTTCTCAAATATTGCTAAATCGAGAGAGAGAAAGCGAGATGAAAGTTGCGTGTATGTGCATCTCTCTTTACAATGAGTGAGTTTACTTCATAAACAGCGATTTTATGAAGTGAAGTCACATGTGGCCAAGTATGGTGACCCATACTCGGAATTAGTGCTCTGCATTTACCCATCCAAAGTGCACACACACAGCAGTGAACACACACAAACCGTGAACACACACCCGGAGCAGTGGGCAGCCATTTATGCTGCGGCGCCCGGGGAGCAGTTGGGGGTTCGGTGCCTTGCTCAAGGGCACCTCAGTCGTGGTATTGAAGGTGGGAGAGAGCGCTGTACATTCACTCCCCCCACCTACAATCCCTGCCGGTACGAGACTCGAACCCACAACCTTTGGGTTATGAGTCCGACTCTCTAACCATTAGGCCACGACTTATCCTCTCGTTGCTGGAAAATATAATGTAGAGATTCTGTATTTAAACTGTTACTAATAAAAGTCGTGGGGCAGCGTTGACAAGTTTCTTTGCTCCTGGATGTGTGAGCTGTGCGATCTCCGATATGTGTGCGCGTGTCAGTAAGCAGCGGATTAATATAGAACGGTAATTAAAGGCTCTAATGCACACCAGTATAGGTGTGTGTATTGTAGGAGCTAGACGACGTATGATGACGTGAAACGGTGTAGTAGTGGTGTCCCAATTCTTAGGGAAATATTTTCACCCCTAGGGGAAGGGGTATAAAATGGAATTGGGATTGGGCCTAAGTGTGTGTGAATTAACTCTGCGTGTCTCTCAACAGTGTTCGGCAGCAGCACCTAATGGCAAAACTCTTAAGTTCAGCTGCTTAAAGAACATCGCTGTTATGACCCCGCAAGTGAGAAGTGACATGTAGCTTTTTAAGTTGCTAAACTATTTTACTGATATCGTCAGAGCAGCGCTAACAACATGTTTCTGTGTGGGCATGTGTCTGTAGTACTGTATGTGTGTGCATCTGTATGAGAGCGAGAGCGGGAGAAAGAGTATGTGCTTTCCACACATAATAACACGTAATTTTGAAGAACATGGATATAATTTGTCATTTGTATCCTATTGTTTAAAATATTTATTTTTGCTCGGTCATTGTCATTATGGGTTTTGGTTGGTTTTGAGTTGGACCTTTGAAAAAACTGAAATCATTTAGCAAAGTGAGATGGACACCATGTGGAAGCAGAATGTCCAATGAGACGTGGCGCAAGCCCTCTTCTTTCATTACAATAGAAAAGGTTTACCCAAACCTATGCGTTTTAAATGAACAGTTTGAATGCACATTTAGTCTTTCATTAGATATGTTAAACGCCACCAACAGACCAACTGCAATTCTTCAAACTTTGCAGTAATTTTTAATCAATATTTTTAGCATTGTTTAATGTAACTATAATTCAGTGCATCTGTTTTTATTATATTTGAGGGGGGAAACTGCAAATTTGTATTCTGTATTTTTTTCTGTTGCAGAAACATTTCTGTTGTGTTCTGGTTTTATATGAGCAGAACATTTAGTTACAGCATAGTTACAACTACATGGCTTTTTTATTATTTAATATTGCGCATCATCACAATTTAATGTACAGTTCAATTCAGAAGAAACAATTTTAAAAAAGGATATTTAATTAAAATATCGAATTAAATCAGAATATCGAATTAAATCAGAATCAGAAATAATAATCACATCTCTTATAAGCTGCATGTGCTTCAATGTACTGTAAAGACTTCTTAAGCCTGTATATTACGGAGTAAAGGGAGCTAGTGCTTCGCGAGAGAAGGGATGATGACTTGGTTTGTTAAACTCCACATTCATCGTGTCATGCTCTTCCATCCATTCCTTTAGTGACAGTGAAGATGGGCTGCTATCCAGGAACTTATACGCATCCTTATCCTGCAAGATAAAGATGCTTTTTGCCTTCAGACAGGATTCACCAAAGGCCTTCCAATGCTGAAAGATGTGAGGAGAAAATTAATCACAACAGAAAATGTGATGAAATCAACTCCCACAAACCGATTACTCAGTGTGCAAGTTACCTCTCGTGCTAAATCAATATCTGTCAGAAAAATCTCCTTCAATTCACTCTCTCCAATGAAGTGTTCATTAGCAAAGGTCTCGTCATTGAGAGCCTCCAGAAATACTTGCACTGATTTCCAGAACACATTATGTTGAATTAGAGTTTGTTGGATTTGATAAAGCCACTTTTGGACGTCACTCAGATGGACAAGATCTGGTATTGAACCTTGAGAAACGATATGAAGCAGACATTAATTACGAGAGATCTCTCTAAAGCTTCTGATTACTGAGATCTTTTAGGTGAAAGAATCTCACCCTTTTCTGTCTTCATGTTTGCCAAATTTAGCTGAGCTTTAGTCAGCATGACTTGGATGTTGTGCTGCTGGCTTTTCAGGTTTGACCTCTGAGCAAGGAGTTGAGCTCTTTGATTGAACGGAGGTCTTACAGGACCAATTATAGGTTTAGAAATGGATTTAACAATGGCTCTGGCAAATGGTACAGCGACAGCCAGGACTGACAAACCAGGCATTCTGCCAGAAGCAACTTTGGAATTTAAAAAACTGTGTGGGTTTTTCCGTCCAATCTGTGCCTCAATCCGTCCAATTTTCTCTAAGGTTTGCCTCAGTTCCATCTGAAGATCATTCACCACCTTCTCCAGAGCCTCTATCTCCTTAGTAATTTTTTCTGTCTCAACCTTTTCATTATTCACATCACTGGTGCATGAAGCCACACTGTGAGTGTGTTTCTCATATCTGATGATGAATGATTTTAGATAGACCATCAGTGTAATCACAGTAAACTTTGTTCTGAATGCTTCATGAATTATAATGCTTTTGATGTGTAACAGTTTGGACCATTTCCTAACATTTTACCTGTCCACAACTTCTTTCACTCTGTTAACAATTTCTGTGATCCATCCTTTTGCTTTTTCCAAGGTCGTTGTAGTCAAAATGGTATCATCTTTTTCAACGGCGAGTTTCAGCTCAGGTAACAGCGAATTAACCATTTGGTTACTTGTGTCCACACACTAAAAGACAATAAAATAAAATAAATGTCTACAAATATTTACATAATTTGTCCACAAGCTGAGGCATCATGCCCTTTCAAACCGATGCCTCCTTAGATTTCTGAGTTGACTGCAACTTCCAAAAGACAAAAATAAACATTTTTATATTAGATAATTAAGTTGCACAATTACACTGGGGCAGTACCCTAAGTTATAAAAGCTAAAAGCTATCTTTGTACCTTATGTACCTGAAATGGTACATATTTGTGCCTTGAAGACAGATATTACTTTAAAAGTACACTGCAAATTTTCTACCTTAAATTTAAATCTGTCTTGCTATTGTTGATAACATCTGCTTGTTTTAATCAGCTTCTTTGGTTGGACTTCAGTAAGAGAATTGTCTGAAGAAGATTGGCTTTACCTTCAGAAGAAGAGCCTCGGAGGACGCAAACACATGCTGTGTTTCAACAGCACACTCTCTGAGAATCATTTGCAACCTGGGGAACTTAGCCAAATACAGGTAAGAGAGATGGTAGAGCAAAGCCGTATGATCAGCAGATGAAGGAAGCTCCTGTAATAAGTTAAGGTAATTTTCGACCATCATTTCTGTAGAATAAAAAATGTCATAATTACAACATGACACTTTTGCACAAACTTGAGTCAAATACCACAACATTTAGCACATAAATACCTGAAGACTGAAAGATTTCAATTACGTTTTATTGGTCAAAAGCAAGTCAAGTCATTGTTATGTTTATAGTGCTTTATAGAATAGAGATTGTTTCAGATCAGCTTCACAGTATTCAAGGGGTCCTATTATACCGTTTTAGTTTTTGGGGTGTACTAGAATAGGTTTTCATTCTTGTTTGTTCCAAAAAAGCATTTTACATTATTGCAGCACCTCTCCTCCCAGTCTGTCTCAAATGCCCTGGGGTGCGTTTCCGAAAAGCAATTATGATCGCAAGTTCCGTCGTTACCAATAGAGTTCAATGAGACTAGCGACCATCGTTACTTAACGATGGTTTTGGAAAACGCACCCCTGTTTAGTTCCTATTTCAGTGAAACCCCTTCTTCTAAAATACAAAATGTGCTCTGATTGGTTAGCTGGCCCAGTGCGTCGTGATTGGCGAACTGCTTACAGCGTGTTCTGAAAATGTCAACACACTACTAACACGCTTTTCTTTTTTGTCTTTTCCAGCACAGGTCAACCAGGCCTCGCCTCCTTTGTTTGCGTATTCGGTGGATGGCAATTAAAGGGGTCATATAATGCTGCTAAAAAGAACATTATTGGTGTATTTGGTGTAATAAAATGTGTTTATGCGGTTTAAGGTAAAAAAAACGTTATTTTCCACATACTGTACATTTTTGTTTCTCCTCTATGCCCCGCCTTTCTGAAACGCATCGATTTTTACAAAGCTCATCGGTCTGAAAAGCGAGGTGTGCTGTGGTTGGCCAGCTATCCAGTGCGTTGTGATTGGCCGAATACCTCAAGCGTGAGACAGAAATGTTACTCCCCATACCATAGTGTGATGATGCCCTGTCCGGCCGTAGAAAGAGAAAGGAAAACTTGAAATCGCATCATATGACCCCTTTAAAATAATTGACATTGTGATTTCACAATATCCAGAAGAAGAATGATGTGATCAGAACAAAACATCTGTTGTAGTTCTTGAAAAGTGTTTTCTGTTAAAGAGAATATCTCCATGTAGAGTGGACTTTGAGCTTTGTAACCTTGCAGATCTTTCTAGTAACCTTTCATCAACATTACACACTAACTAAAGCTGAAAAAGTGAAAAAGCATAAAAGGACCCCTTTAAACAGGAAAAAACAGATCCAGTGATGCAAACCTCTAAAATGAGGCAACCCCAAATTCTGCTGTAAAGTAGCTGTTGGAAGAAAATAGCTGTTGCTAGTGTCATTATTCAGCTCCGGTCAGTTCAGTGTTGGTTCATGTCAGGGGCGGCGTTTCCGTCGCCATACCCTAACCCAGTCAAGGTGTGCTTTGGAAAATTATCCAAACATCATATCTCTACTATATTTCGTTATTATTATTTTAAATCAGAGCTATTGCTCATTCTTATGTCTGTTTGGGGGTTTTACAAATATTTAACCAATGAAAAGCATTCAAAAGAGCTTGTATAGCGCTTCATCGTTTATATCATGAGATTTTTGAGTGTATTAAACAACAAGAAAAACTAAGTGCCCACAACTGATAATTCACCAGCTACAATAAACGTTATAAACTGTAAGTTGATGAAAGCATGTAATGCGATGCACTTGCTGCCTCAGATACAGCCGTTCTAATGACAGACAAAACACAGATCTCCGTCATTCGCTGGTCAAAAACCTTAACTCCATTTGAGATTGATTTTCATAAAATGTTAAGTGCAAGTGTCTCATAAAGCCACAATACCAACTCTGACGATGCAGTGTTTAATTATAAAAATAAATTAAAAAATGTCCTTTATATCTTTGTTTTTTACCCCTATGTTTCAGTGCTTAGTGGTGTGCCATGGTATTTTTTATTTATCAAAACTGTGCCCGTGCCCCCACCACTCACCACCACTCGTGATTTACGTCACTGCCATACCCTATGGTTATGTGAAACGCCGCCACTGGTTCAGGTCATACATAATGAAACGAGTTCAATTCAGTAACAGTATGAGTAGCTCTACTGATGACAGCAGTGTTGATATTCTACTCGAGTCAGTTCGGTGTGTTGATGCAGTTTCGAAAAACAGTGCATTAACTTTTACTCACCTTTGCTATTGGCCATTCCTCTTCTGCAAGCCCTTCTTCTTAGTCTGTAAAGAAATGACTATAAGTATCTGAAACTTACCTGAACTTTTAAGCAATGTAACAGAGTAAAAATTCACAATGCTGATAACATCTATGATGCCTCCCTTAAATAGTTTGAAATGACGATACCTAAACCTGATTGTCACAGAAAACTGGGTGTTGTCTTTGGGTTGTTTAAGGAGGTGTCCCTAAAGGGATAGTTCACCCTAAACTGATTTGTTATTGTTTAGAAATTTAATAATTCAGTCATTTTCGGTTCCACTGATGGTCCCTTTAACACATTCTGTTGACTAATGAGAGTTAGTAGATATGTAGGCACAACTTTACTTAGAGTGTTAGTAGAGTACTAGTAGACTAGTTAGGGTTAGAATAAGTTGACATTTACTTGCAAAGTTAGAGTCAGTAGAATGTCTGTTGGGAGACCATCACAATAAAGAGTTAGCAGATATTAATCAGACTAATCTACTAATACTCTAATAAGAGTTAGTTGGCATGTAGGTGCAATGTTATTGTCAACAGAATGTTCAAAAGGGACATCAAACATCAAAACAAAGTCTTACCTTTTCTTCAAATGGTTTCTGTATGGGCCTGTTGATGACTCGCACTTAATCTCATGCTTTTTTACAAACCTCAGAATTTCACAACTACACAAAGCTTCCTTGTTTTGGACAAAATCAAAAGTACAGTGGCAGCTCGGGAAAGGCAAGTGATGTTTAAGCTTGCAGAAAAAGGCTTGGTAAAAGTGGCCAGTTCCACCTATAACGAACACCTTCTGTTGTTGCATTTTGAGGCCCTCCACTGGTCCAGGGTTGGGCCATTGACATCTAATGCTATGCTAATCTGACTTTCCATTACAGTATCTCGGGATAATTCACCAAACGAATATAACACATTTCAATACCTTGGGGTAATTCCCATTCTAAAGTATGGGGAAATATTCAGAAAAATACAAAAGTTTATACTTTGCAAAAATCCATCAAAAATTTGAATCACAAGCCAATCTGTGAAGATCTTTCCATTCACAACCACACTATCAGCACCCAACACATATCCACCATGTTGGCATTGTCACATGACCTATGGCATCAGATGCGCCACTTCTTCACCATTCACTCCAGTGGTCCTTATAAGGTAGAAGATTCATTCAATTATCTTGCCATCCAGGTATTTCTCATGTAATGTTTCATGAATGTTAAGAATTCGGACATACTTCTCTTCATGGGTAGTGCTTTTAGTATTGAGGTGGTACAGTACAGTAGTACATTGAAATATCACTGATTCCTGAGAAGTGGGCCAAAAAAATATAACCTTGTACTCAAACAATACATGTACTAAGCTACTGAGCTATGCTTTGATTCAACCTCCCAACTTTTCTCTTATTTTATCAAAATGTGCTTTTTACCTTGCTATCACTTATTTTGCAATCAAGATGTTTTTAACATTTCAAAACACATTCTCATGTTAGCTGACAGATTACATTTTCACATGTGACCAACAATTCCTCAACAAATATAAAATATCATAATCAAATATTATCAAAATATTCATCTGACGGAGGTGACGTAGACCTGAGAGAGTTGACACACCTGATGGTGGTGACTAGGGATGCAACGATTATAGATTTTGTTGGTACGATTATTGTCTGAGGAATAATCACGGTTTTACGATTATGATGATTATTATGCATTTATTCATTTCCCAACATTACTAATGTATAAAATCACATGAACACTCTTTAGATATTCAAGTGTTATTTATTGCTGGCTTTTGAAACAGAAAAAACACAGTAACCAAGAATACAGCACAAAATAATAATAAACAAAAGACAAACAAAAGTCCATCTCAAAAAGGTGACCTGCTCTGTAAACATCCATGACAGTATTTCTCTTTTGAAAATAACAAATGGAAATAGATCACAAAAGTATTTAATGTTTTCAGTTTCTACATTCTTTACATTTCTTTTCGACCTTGGGTAGAGAATTTGGAAACATGGTGAAAAAAAAAATCTTGTTGGTTTTTACTTATGAATAATACTACAACAGGGATAGTAAATAACAAAGTTAATGAAGTAGCCTATTATTAATATACGACTAATATTAACTTTATTTGTCCCACAGGGGAAACTGTTACTAATGATGGAAATAAACTGAAATATTATTATCAACTGTCATCCATACGTATTAATTTTAATAATCTTTATAATAATTCATATGATTTCCGATTTCATTTCCCGCGACTTGTTTTTAAATGCAAAAAGGCATTCTCTGTGAATAGAATAGCCGCTTAGAACTAGGGGTCGACCGATTATCGGCCTGGCGCCGATATTAAGCAGTTTTATGGTTATCGGTATCGGTCATTTTCAAAACTGATTCACAGATAAAATAACTTAATTTTGAAACGCGCTATTTGGCTCTGATGCAGCCTGTCAGAACTAGGGATGCAATGATTATAGATTTTGTTGGTACGATTATTGTCTGAGGAATAATCACAGTTTTACGATTATGATGATTATTATGCATTTATTCATTTCCCAACATTACTAATGTATAAAATCACATGAACACTCTTTAGATATTCAAGTGTTATTTATTGCTGGCTTTTGAAACAGAAATAACACAGTAACCAACAATACAGCAAAAAATAATAATAAAAAAAAAGACAAACAAAAGTCTCCCATCTCTCCCATTGGAATTTTAAAAAGTTGACCTCACCTCTGTAAACATCCGTGACAGTATTTCTCTTTTGAAAATAATGACAGAATTTTCATTTTTGGGCGAACTATCCCTTTAAATACAGATCTCCCACGGGTACTTAAAAACTCATAAAGTGAGTTGCATCTAGGGATGCATATCGACAAGCATTTCTCTGGTGGAAATAAAGCTTCGCTGTTTGGGCCCTCTGTCACAGTTCATCTAATGCATGTAGTAGCCTCCGTGTCTCTGATAAGCACATAATTTTAAGATGGTGCACCGCTAGTGTAACTTTGTTTTCATTTTGCGCAAGCTGCTACAGTTCCGTTCCGCGTAACAGAAACACTCGGTTTAGCGGAACCTTTATACGATTAATTAACCGTGACGTTTTAAAGCGCGGTTAATCGCGAAACCGGTTAATCGCTGCATCCCTAGTGGTGACAAAAACCAGAATTTGTAGTAATTGAATCAATCAATTACTGTATTAAAACAAACACAACAAACAGCGAGTATGTTATCGTTTATAAAGCTTATAATTTTTTTTTTTTCAAGATTCACATTTAAGTATTTTGATATATCACTGGAACACAAATGATCTATTTTCACTCATCTCAGAACAGTATGTCTGCTGTGCATCTGCTATAGTAACTTTTTAAACATCAGTTAAATGAACAAATAAAACAATTAGTTGTTACCTGTATCCATTTACATTCACCAGGATTTTAATATTCACATTTAAACATCTCAACAAATGATCCAAAAATGATCAGAACACATACAAACGAACTGTATGGATATGTTTTATCCAGTGTTTTGTGTTCCCTCAGCTTTATGTTCCCTGAATCTCCAATTCCCTCAACCCTTAACCCTGCTTGTAGTGATGACTATCAATCCACAAAAGCAATATATGCTGTATATTTAGTATTTATACATTATTAGAAAAATTAAACACTATTTTATATTTAATATTATTAAAAATGACTTAAAAACCATAAAAATATGATGACTTCACGTTGAATGTCAACTTCGTCATTGGCCCGTCACAACCGTCAAAAAAATTTTTATGGTGTTGACATATTGTGCCGAGTTCACACTGCACGATTTTAGCCCCGATTATCCGCCAACAGGTTTTGCGAGATCGCCAACAAATGCCCGAAATCGGAGGCAGATCGGTGCTCGTTCTCGCGTGTGAAAATCACGGAGTGTGAATTATCAAAGACACGATCTGAGGGAAATATTTGGCATGCTAAATATCTGGAACTGTCGACGATTCACAATCACGCTGTGGGCAATGAGTTTTGACTGAAAAACACATCGGCGATGACCTACAGCCAATGAGAGACCAAGATACAGGGCAGAGGGAAGTCTCGGAGGAGTTATATGAAACGTAGTTTCCGGAGCAGACAGAGTTGTCGGCGATTCTTCCTATTGTAAAGTCATGCAGTGTGTAATCTCCTGTCGATTTCTTTCACAAAACATGACGTTCACGTAGTAGCCATTTTGTTTTATCTGTTGATGCTAGATGCTAATAGAGCCTGCTTCAGGAGAATAAAATGATCTGAACATTTCAAATAATTTCCTCAGAAATTGGAAGATGGTGTTGACATTATGGTTGTGACACATTAAATATTAACATTAGGATTTAAAATATTCTAAAACTATAAAACTAAGCAGAGCTAAGTCTGACACTGATGCAGAGGTGGAATGTGGAAAGGGGATCATTTATATTGACGGCTGTCCCTGATATTCCCTGATTTTTTATTTTTATTTTAATGAATGTCGGGCGGTGTTGACAAAAAGCGGGGACACAACTTTGAAACCTTATGAAACACACATGTGTCCTTGAAAAACAACCTTGCTTTGATATGAGATATTATTAAGTGTTGCTTTTGATAAGACAAGCTCTTTTCCATCATTAAAAACAAAAACAAAAAAAACATTTTTATCCATTTTATAGCATATGAATGATTGATAGATGTAGTAAGAGGACAATAAGAGTCATAGATTTGATATAATAATGATAAAATTAAATTGAAGGGGATAATTGTGTTAAATACATTGTATTATTAATCCCTCATAACATTTAAAATTTAAAATATTTTTAAACCTAATAGCAGTTATGATTGCTGGACATGTTTTGTCCCATCACTGCAAACATGTCCCTGCGGGGCCCATGCTGGCTTTTTGTCAGTGGGGTAAGTAAAATATTCTGAAAGCGAGTATTTTACTTACCCCACTGGCAGATGATTTGACTTGTTTCTCCCTGGAAACAAGACTAAATATCTTATGTCATTTTGCTTATCTAGTAAAAGTATCTTGATTTAAGAATTTTTAGATATTTTGATTAGAAACAAGACAAAAACACTAAGTAAGATAAGCCATTTTCTGCTGTGCATCTGTCTGTCCATCTATGACTTTAAACTTTCAAACTTCAATATTTAAAAATAAATTTAAACTTTCAGCACAAGACAAACTTTACTCATCTAGTTTATTTTCTTTAACTGTAAATCAATAAAAGTTCAGTAAACTGATTTTTAGGACTTCTGCCAGACATTTCTGTAAGGGCCTGTTGATGACTCTGTTGATGATTTGATTTAGCTTATCCTCCGACATAAACCTGAATTCTACAATTTGAACATTTGCTTTGGGCAAAAGGATGAGTACAATGGCAGCACGGGAAGGGCAAGCAATGTTTACGTTTGCAGAAACGGCCTTTCTGCAGGACATGTTCCACCCATAACGAACACCTAGGGTTGTTGTATAACGGCTGTAATGAGGCCCTCCACTAGTTCACAGCCACAATATCATCACCCAACACAACCCCACCTGTACTACAGTGGGTACGGAAAGTATTCAGACCCCCTTACATTTTTCACTCACAATTCTGTGTTTTTCTGTCAATATGGGGCGCTGTGTGTACATTAATGAGGAAAAAAAATTAACTTAAATGATTTTAGCAAATGGCTGCAATATAACAAAGAGTGAAAAATTTAAGGGGGTCTGAATACTTTCCGTACCCACTGTATATCCACCATGTTGGCATTGTCACATGACCTATGGCATCAGTTGTGCCACTTCCTCACCATTCGCTCCAGTGGTCTTGTAGGTTAGAAGATGCATTCAGTGATCTCAGTAATAGCCTACATTAAAACATGTTTAAACTTTGGATTTTGTTACGCCATTAGACCATCAATTAATTGTCTGTCCATCTATGACCTTAAAACTTCAAGATTTAAATCAGATTTTTAACTTTCAGTGTAAGACAAACTTTTCTCATCTAAACTGTAAATCAATAAAAAGTTTGGTAAACTGATTGGGTGATCTTTAGGACTTCTGCCAGACATTTCTGTAACGGCCTGTTGATGACTCACATTTGATTTAGCCTATGTTCTGACATAAACCTAAATTCTACAATTTGACACTTTGCTTTGGGCAAAGTCAAGAAGACAATGGCAGCATGGGACGGGCAAGCAAAGATTATGTTTGCAGAAACTGCCTTGGTAAAAGTGGCCAGGACATGTTCCACCCATAACGAACACCTAGGGTTGTTGTATAACGGCTGTAATGAGGCCCTCCACTGGTCTAGGTCAGAGCCACTGAGGTCTGTCCATTAGTCAGAGTCTTTCTATTCACAGGCACAATATCATCACCCAACACAATCCCACCTGTACTATATCCACCATGTTGGCATTGTCACATCACCTTTGGCATCAGTTGTGTTGCTTACTCAACATTCCCTTCAGTGGTCTTGTGGTTTAGAACAGCGGTTCCCAATTCCAGTCCCCCAGCCCAGCCCAGCCCATATTTTGCATGTCTCTGACACCTGATTCAGATCATTAGTTCGTTGGAAGGACACTCCATGCATGAACTGTGTTCCGATTGACATGGTCCCTACACAGTGTTCAGTGCTCCCTACTCCCTGAGCAGGGGAAATCCATTGAAGTTTGCGCTACGCCACTGCCTGCGGCGTCTTCACACACCGGCTAAAGTTACTAGAGAAGTGTGAAGAGTGACATAATATAAATCTGTAAATTAATACAATTTAAATTCATGTCTCGCACACTTCAATGCCCTTTTAATGGAACCTATGCGCTCGCTTCGAACTGGAATCATGGCGGAATATCCTGTGATGTCCACTTCGCAGGGCACTTGCGGTCGAATTGAACAAACGTCTGAAGTGATAAGAGATACATACAAAATGTGCAGAGCGGGGAGGCGCGAGGACTGGAATTGGGAACCGCTGTTTTAGAAGATGCATTCAGTGACCTCGGCAGAAATAATTGGTCAACCGGGTATTTCTCATGTAATGTTTCATGAATGTTAAGGATTCCAACATACTTCTTTTCCTGGGTAGTGCTTTTAGTATTGAGGTGGTACAGTACAGCAGTAGCCTACATTGAAACATGTTTAATTTGGATTTTATTACACCATTAGACCATCAATAGATTGATAGATAGACCATCTACAGTTGCGATCAAAATTATTCAACCCCCTTGACCTGCAAGACATTGCAGAGAACAAAATTTTATGAAAACAATTCAACAAAAGGATAAGTACACTATTGGAGAAAGTTTATAACAGGACTGGTCCACCTCCATGTGTGACTATGGAGATGGTGTTTTTCTGCTCATAAGATTTGCCTTTCTTTTCTTTTTTTTGCACCAGACATACCGTTGATCCATGGGTCCTTATCAAGTGCTCACTTAGATCCTAATTAGTTGGTTCAGTTGTGTTTGATCAGGGTTGGAGCTGAACTTTGCAGGAAGGTAAATCTCCAAGAACAGGGTTGGGCTCCCCTGCCATAAATCATACTTCCAGAACTCCACAGGTCTATCCAAATGAATTTTAGCATGTTCAAGTCAGCCTTTTTGTTCTTCTTGGTCAAGAGTGATATTCGGCAAAATGCCTCAAAATGAAGGCCATACTTGTCTAGTGTTCTTCTTATACACTGCATTGAAATGTTTTTCCTCCTTTCGTTAGGTCATCTTGCAAGTATTTGGTTGTACATTGCAGGTTTTCCTCAGTTACTCTGATCAAACATTTTATGATATTGTGCTTTTTTGTTCAACACCCTCAAGGGTTTTCTGGTACAACACATTTTAAACTAAGAAATAAGGCTGCCAGCTGTGTCTCTATGAACTTTTAATATCTTTAAAATCATGCAGCTTTAGACGTTCTAATATAATAAAACTATAGTAGTCAACATTTGAAGTGGATCAAAACCTTTCAAACAAAAACAATACCCGTTGTTGTCTTATGACAACTTCGTTGAACTTTTTTGATCCACTTCAAATGTTGACTACTATATTTCTTCTCTATAGCTTTTGTGAGAGCTCTGTTGACTGTGCCATATTTGCTACTCAACTTCAGCACATGCATGGGCTAAATGTATGTATGTGTAACAGCCCAAGCTAATTCTGTTTATTTATTTTTAGTTTCTAAAGGCTTAATTGTGTTTTAGGACAATTCTGTTCCCTACCATAAAAATAAGTGACTAAAAAAACAGCAATGTTGAATAATTATGACAGCTGTATTATTTTAAAAATAATATAACTCAAAAATATTACACTACATATTGACATTATCACTTTTAATAAGCCAGTAAACTGTTGTAGATGCATTTATTTATAAAATCCTGGATCTTCAGAAAAAAATGTGTATTTGTAAAGTACTGCAATCTCTGGGGGTTGAATAATTTTGAGCGCAACTGTATGTGACTTGTAATGGAGTGAATAACAATAAAGATACAGAACAATTAATCTCTCTTTAAGGAAATGCAAAGTGTGATTTCAAAATTTTGCAGGGTTGGTACAGTATGAATAACATAGTTACTAGACGAGGGATTATAAAAATACAAGTCTGAGCCTGTAGTCCAACCACAGGGATCCCCAAAGGTAACGGTGCAACTTCAGTTCTAAAGTTGTTATTCGACAATCACTTTTAGGTATCTTCATGACAAACAATTTTAAGGAGGTGCCATAGAGTATAAATTCCCCCATGCTAATACAGTAAATTACATTGCACAGAGATTCAACTTACAGGTAACTTTTACCGGCCTCTCTCATCCCTCTTTTTAATGATTCTTGTCTCGTAGTGTTTTGCTGTTGTTTTTCAGGCACTTAGAGGACATTCCTTCACAGACAAAAATGTCACAAAGCAAAGGTGGGTAATCATTTCTTAAGTTTTTTTACTGATAAAATCTAACCCCCTTACATTTTAATATTGATAATAACTGACACAAGACTGCACAAAACCATCTTGTAGTAACTGTCGCATTTGTATTTTTACAGAGCTTGTGATCGCAAGTAGCGCCGACTTTGTTACGGAGCTTCTTCCATCTGCTCAGCGTACGGCTTTGCTCTACCATCTCTCTTACCTGGGTTTGGCTAAGTTTCCCAAGTTGGAGAGGGTTCTTAGAGAACGTGATGTTCAAACCCAGCTTCTCTTTGGGTCCTCTGAAGCTCTTCTGCTGAAGGTAAAGCCAAAGTTTTTCAGACATTTCTATTACTGCAACCCACATCCATTACACAAAAAAAATATTTGTGTTTCAAAAAGAAGTATTTGCAGCAATGCCATAGAAGAACAATTTTTGGTTCCTCAAAGAACCTTTCAGTGAACCATATGAAGAACATTAATATTGGTATCTGATCGACTAAATTGGTTTTGAACATTTCCTATGTTTTAAAGCAGAGGTAGCCAACATCGGTCCTGGAGAGTCACAGTTCTGCAGAGTTTTGCTCCAATCTTGATAAAAACTCACCTGCCTGTAGCTTTCTAGTAACCATTAGACTTTGATTAGCTTGTTCAGGTGTGTTTGATTAGGGTTGGAGCTGAATTCTTCAGAACTGTGGCTCTCCAGGACTGAAGTTGGCCACCCCTGTTTTGAAGTATGAAACTTGTGGATAAATAACATACTTTTTTTTGTGCTATTTTTCAGTGTGCTGCCACAAGTAAAAACCTGGTTACCACGCTGTTGCCTGCATTGAAGGTTGCTGTTGAAAAGGATAAAACCATTTTGGCCATTAAGTCCCTGGAAAAAGCAAGAGCATGGATCACTGAAATTGTTGTCAAAGTGGAACAGATGGTGGAGAGGTAAAATGATGGAAAATATTTTGAAATGTTGCTAAAAATGGTAATGTTTGTGCGATTTGTTGAATATATCTGGATTACTTTTAATATGGCTACTGCCAAAAGTCATCTGGATTTATATCAACATACAATGAAACAGAAACAGAACACCATGTCTCAGTCCATTATCAATAACATTTACTGTGTTTAAGCCGATAATTTGAAATCTGTCATCATCAGATATGACAAACAAAACCAGAGTGTGGCTACATGCACCAGTGATGTGATTCTTGTAAAGGCTGAGACAGTCGAAACAGACGCGAAAATATTACAAGATATACAGGCACTGAAGGGCGCGGTGCTCAAAGAAGAAGAGAAACTGAAGAAAAACACTGAAGAAATTAAACGGATTGATGAAATGATTGCACTGAAAAACCAAGAACTGCAGAATTATATCAGACAAGCTTCTGGAAAACGTAATCGTCTGGGCTTTCTCACTGCCCTGGTTCCATTTGTTGGAGCCTTGGTTAATGCGATTTTTGGTGCTAAAATTGACGCCGGTCTGGCTGCAAAAATCCAGGCTGTTTCCAATGAGTTGTCTCGACTCTCCAATGAAAAGTCAAACCTGAAGAACTTAGAGTGGAGCATCCATGTCAGGTTGACTAATAACCAGCTGGAACTGGCACGCAAAACAATAGAAAGAAGTGAGATGCTTTAAAAGATCTCCAGTTGTGCTCGACAAATTTCATGATTCACATTTAAACGGTCAGAAGCCTAATTAATAAACATAATTAATGTCTGCTTTATATTGTTTCTAAAGAGTCAATACCCAACCCTGTCCATCTGAATGATGTCCAAACCTGCCTCACCCGAATCCAACAAATTCTGATTCAGATTCAGAAGTTCTGGGAATCAGTGAGTGTGATGCTGGAGGCTCTCAAAGAAGAGACTTTTGCGAATGAACACTTCATCGAGGATAGTGAAATGAAGGACATCTTTCTGGAAGCTATTGTTACAGCACAACAGGTAACTTACACACTGATTAAATGTCCAGTTACAGAAGTTCATTTCACCTTGATTGCATTTTCTGTGTGGTTCATTTTCACCTCACATCTTTCAGCATTGGAAGGCCTTCGGTGAATCCTGCCTGTATGCTAGGGGCATCTTTAGCTTGCAGAGTAAGAATGCGTATAAGTTCCTGGAGATCAGCCCGTCTTCACTGTCAGAAGATGAATGGAAAGAACAGTATAATGCTGTCATTGTGCAGCTGAACAAAATAAGTCCTGATCCCTTCACTCCCAGCGCTCGAGCTGCCATTAGTAATGTACTAGCTTAAGAAGCTGATACAGTACAAGCAACTTACACATCTATAATGTTTCAGGCTAACAGCTCTGAATAATATGTTTCGTATTTCTGATGCTGTTTTAATAAGTCTTTAAGTGAGAATTTTTTCAGATTTTTCATTTCTCTAATGCCATATCTCTGTGCCCTCTGTGATTAAATTGCTCTGGATTTCAAAACCATAAATAGTGTATTTTTTCCCCCCAACTGCATATTATCAATGCATTTTAGAATATAACAAAAATAAACTACTGTAAAGGTTGGAATACACACAACTTTGAACAGATAAAAAAATAAATACTGAACAGATTTAAAACATCTGGCATCATACACTTGCTAACTAAATGGTTAAAGAGAAAAACTGGACATCATGCACTAAATACGAAAAAATTCACAAACTAAAATATGTTCACGTCGTTCTGAACAAATTCACAAAACAATAAACTGGCTCAAAACATAAAGCATGTTTGATATCCTCCAACTGGACAGATTCATAGTCTGTTTAAAAAAAACTATAAATAAATAAAAAATTAAAATGGTGTCTGTGTCAGTCATACACTCAGGGGTGTGAAGTAACGAATTACAAATACTCACGTTACAGTAATTAAGTAGTTTTTATCAGTAATTGTACTTTTTTGAGTAGTTAAAAAATTGTGTACTTTTACTTGAGTACATTTTAAGTGATGTTTCTTTACTTTTACTCCGCTGTTTTCCTCCGTGGTCGTCACATGCTTATTTAAATTTTATTTTTATCCATCAACGTGATTGGATAGATAGTAATAGGTCTCGTGACTTTCGTCAAATCAAATTGTGCATAGAAAACTTTAACCGCCAACTGTTTATCGTGGCTGCTGGAAGCGCATTCTTCAAGCATCAGTTCAGTTGCATCTTCCTCTAACTTAATACGTTAAGGTAAATTTCGAATTTCTGCTTACTAAATGATTTGTTTACTGTATATGCTTGCCTATCTACACGGTGTGAGGTTGCGGGTATTGCGTACAGTGTTAACTCCCGCAAGTGCCACGTTTGGTAAATTCCCGCTCACTTATGAGACAGCCTCATCTCTAAGAAGTGCACTCGTGCATAAACAATTTTCAAGTTCAACATTTTTTGTTCCGTTCAGTTGTGGATGCTGCTGATTCACCGAGACCGCCGCGGCTCAGCAAAGAGACGTGTGTGTGTGCGTGTGTACCTACTTATGTCACTTTTGTGGACATTCACCAGAGTACACACCAGTAAACTGGGGACCACCTTGACAATTTAGGACTTTTTTTATGTCCTCATTTGTTTGACTATATAATAGCACTTAACATGCACTAAAATAGTGTCTAGTCTTAAAATCTCACTTGTCCCAAAAATGCACTTTTAAGTGATTTGTGTACTATAGTGTGTATGCCCCCTAGGAGGAACTGCACTTCCTGAAAGATACACACTTTGGCGATTCTGACCAATCAGAGGCCAGGGAGAATTAGGACCCCATGTCGCTCCTATGGGCCATTGTATGAATTGCACCTTTTGAATCATTTATAAATTTGACCAATCACGAAGTCAATCACGTCATCAGTAAAGACGGCGGAAATTGCACATGAAAGAATAAACAGATAATACAGTAATTTAAAACAAGTTTCCAGTATTTAGTTTTTACATAAAAACTGACTAACCTACATTAAGTACCAGGTTCTCTCATGAAGTGTTTTCCAACTTTGAATCTTAAACTCGCAGTTTTGCTCCCGCTTCAGTATCTGTGTAACGGTAGTGCGTGCAGCCCCCGTTAGTTAGCCCTGCGCAGACCGGCTGGTTTATGACGTCACAGACCGCGAGAGCGGATTGAATGCATACAAAGCGGTCTGTTCGCGCGTTATTTTAAAGTCTGACCTAAACCAATCTGTCTGCGCAGCTCTGGGTCTGCATGAAGACGAATACAGTAGATTACTAATGGTGCATGCGCAGTTTGATACGGGGAGACGGACATTAGGCTTTGAATGCACATTTCTTCACAAAAGCAGATGGGCATGTTTACATTTGTTGATTTTTAATATGTGTTTAAAAAACGATGTAAAAGCATCCAAAATCGCTTGCCTTTTTAGTGTTTTGATTTGTTTGAATGGTTTGTGTAAGGTTTGAATAAAATCGATCTGGTCATTTTCTTTGCGTATTATGAATTTATGAGCTGTTATGAGTTTATGAGCTGTTATGATCTGTCGTCATAAGCAAACACTCGGGGAAGGGCACTGATTAAATAACACAATCATATAAGTCGTGATTTATTTGTTTATCATTATTATTGTTATGTATTCTTAGAACATAAGAATATTAAGTGATTATATTAAGTTTAATAACCAAAAAGTTCTTAAAAGTAACTTCTAGCTGAAGTTACTAAAAATCTAGCTGACACACTCACATTTGGTTTAGAAATAATTTTTTCTTGACTTAATTAAGAACAGTTCATTCCAAAGCTGCAGTCTGCTGATGTGAAGTTAGAAGAGAGTGTGTGTGTGTGTGTTCTGCCCTTCCCCCAGCTAAGCTAACGATGCCCTTCCCCCAGCTAAGCTAACGATGCCCTTCCCCCAGCTCGGCTAGCGATGCCCTTCCCCCAGCTCGGCTAGCGATGCCCTTCCCCCAGCTCGGCTAGCGATGCCCTTCCCCCAGCTCGGCTAGCGATGCCCTTCCCCCAGCTCGGCTAACGATGCCCTTGAAACACACTGCTCTACACGAGGCTCATATACCTGAGTGTGACCTGCCTGTGAAAGCACAACTAAAGTCATTCTTTTGTAATTTAACGTTTTCTACAGTCATCCTACATAATGTAAAGAACATTCTGTGAAAATATAACCTTGATATCTTTATTTTGACCGAGTAATGAGATGTCAAAGATTAATATCATAGTTATATTTATAGGTGAAATCAAACTTTAATGCTTATTATCTCATAATTTGATTTTGAGACTTTAGCCTGGTTTTTACAGACAGTGTCACAAATAATCAACATTCACAAAAACTTGTTTTACTAAGCCTAGCAGGATTTCGCCACATTTTCGTTAATGTGAAAATGCCATTAGTTTGTAAGGAATATGTTTGTTTCTGATATTTTCCTCATGCTTTAAGTAGGACTTCATTTAAGAAATAATGATGGAAGCTGGATTTATTCCAATGAAAAAACTACATATCAGTTAAGGTCAAGACAATATTGGTCATGCATATTGTATATGTTTTAAATTCTTTCTTCTTCTTTTTTTGATGGCAGAATGGAATTAAGGATCAAAATCTCTTTTAAAAATAAGCTTAGAGTCTCTAACACTTACATTTAAAAATGTAGACTCTACCAAGAAAAAGAATGACGTGTATTATGAAAACACATATTTGCATCTGCTTCAGAAAATCCAAAAACTAATTTGAGATTTATAAAAAGAACCTATACAATATATTATTTGTTAAAATGGCTAATGTCTTTCCAGAAATGTGAAGTATAACTGTAACTGCTGTTCATTTATTTTGGTTGTGCAATGTCATTTAGGGTTGTGGCACTGAACAGTAATGGCAATATTAATAATCATGATTATTGATTATTAATATAATACTACAAATACATACTGTAAATATTTATCGCAGTATCTGGTTGACACGTCATCATAGTAGATGATGGTTTAGCACCTGTTTAACATTTTACCTGAAGGGCCACAGTAACAAACTCTCTGACTCCCTACACTCGTATTTTGAATGTGAGAAAACACTAAATAAACAAAATCTGAAATTAATTTGACTGACAGCAGTACTATTTTTAACTGTCATAGATATTGTGATAATATTGTACTCATAATTTCTTTTGGCCATAGTTCTACATGAAATGCTGTATACCTAAAGAGCAGACATTCATTATTGAAGTATGAAATACCTTTTAAAGGGGTCATATGATGCGATTTCAATTGTTCCTTTCTCTTTGGAGTGTTACAAGCTCTTGGTGCATAAAGAAGATCTGTAAAGTTGCAAAAACTAAAGTCTCAAATCCAAAGAGATATTCTTTATAAAAGTTAAGAGTCAGCCACGCCTACCTAAAATGGCTCGTTCTAACACGCCCCCACATATCTACCTCACTATGTGGGAAGATTTGCATAACGCCGCCCAAATGTTCACGCAAAGAAAGAAGGCGTAACTTTTATTCTCGCTGTAGTATTGTTGCCGTCGCTGCCATGTCGTGAAGACGCTGTGTGCTTCTTTATGAAAGCGAATCTACTTTGTTTGGTCTTCCAAAAGAGGACACGACTAGAAATCAGTGGTTAAGTTGTATTTACAACACTGTTCCAGAACACTTCAACCCAAATATTCAGATGTGTGCAGCACAGTTTATGGAGGACTGTCTCCTGATCCTGGAAGAGTAGACTACAATGCCGGCTACAGTGTTGCCAACTAATTAAGTACGTTTTTATATTGAAATAATTTGCCACTGATGATTCAAACGCGAGTTTTGAGCAGTGTAGAGCAGCGCTTGTTGTTTGTCATTTCTCCGATCACAAATGCAGACAGAGTTTTATGTTTACGAG
>NW_015623472.1:0-1356 GCF_001515625.1 Sinocyclocheilus rhinocerous | reverse complement strand
GTTACCTTGACTCTTACTAGCTTACCACTGTCAGGGATATTAGATCTGCCACAGTAGTGTTAAATAACATCCAGTTGTGATTAGTTGGGGTTTCTGACCTCAGAATAAGTTTATTTTGTTTATTTTGTTTTAAAGATTTATAGTACTGCAAGGAGGAGTTGTGTAATAAGCAGCAGTGCTGAATGGTCAATTGTTCTATACTTTGTATGCTCTCTATAATTACCTCTTTTTGAAAATCAGTTAGATATTGTCCTTAGTCTATAACATTACGCAAGTTTTAAAACATTTGGTTTAAGAAATTATTTTGAACAATTTGATTAATTGTTCATTTCTCTTATTCAGAATTCTGGAAGTGCCTTCAATGATTCAGACCTCTCGGACTACAGCGATGTTGACTATGTGCCCCAAATCAGCTCAGATGAATCAGATGGCAGTGCTTCTGGACACGACAACGCGGAAAGCAGTTCAGATGGCAGTTGTAAGG
This sequence comes from Sinocyclocheilus rhinocerous, assembly GCF_001515625.1. NCBI lineage: Eukaryota > Metazoa > Chordata > Actinopteri > Cypriniformes > Cyprinidae > Sinocyclocheilus > Sinocyclocheilus rhinocerous. The sequence continues at coordinate 872 of NW_015623472.1, read as the reverse complement.
CAAGTAGTTCATCTGAAAAATGCATGCCATCACTGTCACCAAAAAGGATGAAAGGCCAAACTAAAGAGACAGACACCTCACCTGACTAAAGGACATTTGTTCAGGCAATGCCATCACCGAAGAAGAACCGCAAATCATATAACAAAAAACAGTATTGCATTTATTGCTCTAAGCCATTTTCAAAATTGGCAAGACATCTTGAGTTTGTCCATCGCAATGAGGTGGAGGTCGCAAAGGCTGTAGCATTTCCAAAACATTCTAAACAAAGGCGAATCCAGTTAAACCTTCTTCGAAAAAGGGGAAACTTTGCCCACAACACATCTGTGGTGAGAAAAGGACATGGGGAGATGGTTGCCTGTTACTGTCCTAAAAAGAGCAAAAATGCCAAAGAATGTATTCACTGTATACTGTCAAGGGCTTTACAACAAGCATAGTCTTTGGAAACATGTTAAAAACTGTCCGCTGAAACCTCAAGATGATGCTCCACAGGGCAGAAAAAGAGTTCGATCTCTTTGTGCTCTGAAAACGCCAGTCGGCTTAGAGGTTAGTTCGATCTCTTTGTGCTCTGAAAACACCAGTCGGCTTAGAGGTTAGCAAAGGTTTTAAGAAAATTCTTTCCGTGATGAACTACGATGAAGTTTCACGCACTATTCACAGTGACACAAGCATCATGCAGCTGGGAGAGCACATGTTCAACAGGATGGGATCTGATGTGACCAAACATGACTACATCAGACAGAAGATAAGAGAAGTTGGTAGACTTCTTCTTGACGCAAGAAAGACTACGCCAGTGAGAACCATGGTGGACTTCATAATACCAGCAAACATTAAACGTGATATCAGCTGTGAAAGTTGTTTCTGGCTTTGACGAA
>NW_015623471.1:0-484 GCF_001515625.1 Sinocyclocheilus rhinocerous | reverse complement strand
ATACTTTCAGATCATATCATCAGAGGATTCCTATACACGCAACAACATTCAGATACTTTCAGATCATATCATCAGAGGATTCCTATATACGCAACAAAATTTTTTTGAATTTGGTGACAAACCCCACAAGCTGCTGGCAAGACAAATTAGAAAAATAGAAAGTGATCGAACCATAAGTAAAGTCAAGTCAGAAAATGGTGACATTTTAACATCACATAATGAAATCAATGAGAGATTCAAACAATTCTACGAAGAATTATACTCTTCTAGGTCCTCAAATGATGATCTAGTTGTCAAAAACTTCTTGGACAGTTGTGACCTTCCCACCTTAGTCCAGGAAGATCATAATGTCCTCAATGCTGAGCTCTCGGTTTCAGAAATATTAGATACTATCAAGACAATGAAATGTGGGAAAGCCCCTGGCCCAGAAGGCTATTCAAGTGAGTTTTATAAAGAATTTGGCGATCTGCTCTCACCTCATCTA
>NW_015623470.1:76406-115721 GCF_001515625.1 Sinocyclocheilus rhinocerous | reverse complement strand
CGTAATTGGACTTTGTTCTGATTATTGGATCTAGAATCCCTAACCTAACCTTGTCACTAAAAAGATCTAAATCTAGCCTCGAACCAACACTTACCCAAAACCTACCATTCGTAGAACTATGGACCTGAAACCTAGCCTTCCCAAACCTAGTGACCAATGCCCAGACTGGCTAATCTCTATTTAAATAAAGCCAATAAGAATATAGTTTTACATGCAAACCATCGGACCTCAAATCTTCCTCCACTTCAAACAGTACTCGCTGACGGAACGTGATGCTGGATCAGGATTATCGGGCAGTGACTTTCGAGTTGCAGTTTGATTCGCTGGTCCGGAGCAAGTTCAGCCAAAAACTTTGCTTTCCCAGATCCAGTTGATTTTCAGATTTAACATGGCAAAGTCTGCCTACCAAAATCAACATCTAAAAAGATCTAAATCTAGCCCTGAACCAACACTTACCCAAAACTTACCGTTCATAGACTTATGGACCTGAAACCTAGCCTTCCCAAACCGAATATCCAAACGCCCAGTTAGGCTAATCTCTTAGAAGAGAACAAAACAAAACCAACAGGAATATCCTTTTCTCAATCTCCCTACTTCCTGGTCCTCCACATTCTCAGCCCAACGCCCAAATAGGCTATTCTCCTGGAAAGGAGATGGATCAAGGCTTTCCTGGTATAGTCTAACAGGCGTAGGCCAGTGCACGCATCCTCAGTCTCCATACTCCAAACCTTCCTAGACGGGTGCTAGGTCGGGGGGAGCTGTTGTAATTTTTCAAAACCTAACCCTAACCTAACCCTAACCCTAAGATTAATGAAAATACTCTTCAACACAGTGAGAAATTAGCGCTGAAAAGGTGCGGAAAGTTATTTTTGCGACTTACCTTACTGAAAATGCATTTGTAGGAGTTTCCCTTTCGATCACTAAATTTATGGGAGGAGAGTATTTAAATGAATCACGCAAAGCGATTTACTAAGATTTGCGCTGGTCTGTTCACTGGTTTTTGCGGCATTATTTAACACCCAAAAAAAGCATATCTTAAAGTAGGCGGTAATTTGCGCTTTTCTTGGTAGATTGCGCTGGTCATTATATAAATTATCTGGCTGTGTCTGTGTTCTTTAATGTGCGCCTTGTCAGTAAATCACCTGCAGAATTTTCCCTTCCCATCGCGCTTTTATGGAATTGTGCTGTAACGCTAATTTGCCTTGTTTAGTAAATCTGGCCCTTAAGTCTTTAAAATTTATTTGTTACAATGACAAGCTGAAGACCCCACAGTAACTGCATGGACTCAGCACCACGGACCCGATTTGGTGAAAGAACACCTGTCCTCCAACTTCTTGTCCAGGTCATGGTCTAAACTGGACTACTGCAATACTCTTTTAGCTTGCTTTCCTGCTTGCACAATAAAAACTTCATAACTGAACCAGAATATGGCAACACCTTTGGTCATCAGTTAACTCAACATGAGCCCATATTACACCTCTCTTTATATGACTACACCGGATAACAATCACAACCCATATGAAAATTCAAGGCACTGATGCTGGCATACAGAAATGTTAATAGATCTGAACCATGTTACCTACACTAATTTCTGACATGTGTCTAAATAAATCAGAGCATTAATAGGTATTTAATTGATCTGTATTTTATGGCTTTTGTGTGTAATCTGTAACTTGAAGCTAGCATTTTTACCTTTGTCTTTTTGAAGTGTCTTTTAAGTTAAGAAATGTATTAAAGTTTTGAAATGTCTTAAACCAATTGTGACTATATGATAAATAACAAAACAAGTAATTAGAGTTTAATGTAACAAATGTATGTTAACAAGCATTATATCTGCTGAAATTTGAAATCTGTGTACCACCTAACAACACTTGACTCTTTTGTTGTTGCAATGACTGATTGGTCACTTGTATTAGAAGAAAAAAATTCAAGAAACTTCCTCATTTGGCACATTCAGATTAAATCAGGGACAATGTCACGAACAAAATGCTTGAGATTCTACTTAACATTTCTGTTATCAGCTTTTATTTCAGCAGGCAAGTAAAAACTAGGGATGGGGTTAATTATTTTATTAATTTGTCTGATGAATACTTTTGATCTTTTATAAAATTAAACCATATTTATATTTTTATTTTTCAGCTGATGGATATTACGCTTTCATATTGCAAGAATGCATCTACAGTTACCCTGATCTCAGTGATTTGGTGTTCCTTGAGTCATATTCCTTCAATAAAACCGTGCAGCTGCAGTTCAACAGCACTGTGGGAAAGTTTGTGGCATTTACTGAGAAAGACATGCAGCATGCAAAGGCCTGGAATGAGGATCCTAACATCATGCAGTTAATGAAAGTGAATATGGAACTTTGCAAACATTATATTCAACTTGCTGATGAAATTGTCCTTAATAAAGTGGGTAAGTGGCTCAAAACTCTTGTCTGACCTATACCATTCATTAAGGTTCTCTATAAACCTTAACATAACTTTTACAGGAAAATATGCAATTATTTTATTTATTTATTTATTTTAATTTACATTTAAATTTACAATTAGTACAGATTGCCATTTTTTGTATTTGAATTTAACAATATATTTATTTTTACGGCACAAATTTCATTAACTGTTGTGTTCAATATTGCATGTGATCAAAGTATTTATGATGGTTAATAGATATGTACTTAAGATTTTGCTGTCTAATTCAGTGAAACCAAAGGTTAAGCTCAGTTTGGTGAAGTGGGATCAAGACAATCACTCCACCATTTTGATGTGCAGTGCGTATGACTTCTACCCTGAGCAAATCAAAGTGTCCTGGTTGAGAGATGGTAAACCAATGACTTCTGACATGACCTCAACTCTGGAGATGGCTGATGGAGACTGGTACTACCAGATCCACACCCACCTTGAATACACCCCCAAATCTGGAGAGACAATCTCATGTATGGTGGAGCACGCCAGCTTGATTAAACCCCTGATCTACGACTGGGGTAAGAGTAAAGACTTAGCCATACTCAAAGAAATAGTTCAATCATAAATGAAAATTCCGTCATTATCTACTCACCATAATATAAACAACTTGAGCTCTGTTGACAGCATCTTTGACCTGTCAATCAGTTTTCACCGTAGAAACAGTAGGGGCTTTCGCACCACATAGTTCTAGGAACTAGCCACCAAGGCAGTTTCTTTGAGAGCTATATTTAGTTCCCCAAAAGGAGTTCCTAGATCTAAAATTATTCCTAGTTCCTGCAGTACGAACACACCAAAAAGTGGGTACTTCCACAAATAGTTCTAGGAACTATGAAAAGGTGTGAAACCCTCTAGTGAAAAAAGTGTTTTGCTGCTTTAGCTCATCTGATTCAAGGTTGGACGTGTTGTGTCTTCAGAGATACTCATCTGGAGATCTCAGTTGTAACAAGTACACAGTAAAATCCTGAGAGTTAAATTAACACTGCTCGACGCATATATGGTCCCACTCTAAATTTGGTTGCAGTTACTATCTTGTCAAATATGAGCACAGCCATGTCCACACGTACACGGGTATTTTTATAAACTGAGTTTTTCCTTCCTCCATTTAAAAAAAATCTCTGTCCACATGAAAACACAAACGCATGCTATGAAGCACTGTCAATAGCATGCCAAACCAACAGGTGGCGACATAATCCCAACCGTAAAGCCATGTTGGCCAATCAGAAGCCTGAAAAAGTCTCCAGTAGGTGGAGATAACAGCGTAGGCGCCGACGTCACAAGCCAAAAACGCCGGTTTCACTGTCTCCACAATAACACTGCAACCGGAGTTTTTGAAAATCTTCACCCTGGCAGGCTTTTTCAAAAATGTTCGGTTTCAGTGACCTGGCGCTGCGTTTGAGTGTGGACGAACGGCCTAACCGCGTAGAAAAAGCTGCGGTTTTAAAAATAACCACGTTTGTGTGGACAGGCCTTAGTCACAGCCTTAGATGAAATCAACTGAAATAAAAGACATTAAATCTCTCAAGATCTCAGCAGAAGATGATTAATCATCTCCACAAACAGCATCACCAACTTTACATATTACTTACCAGTTTGACTTTTTTGTCATGCGTCTAAAAATTTCTTATTAAGGGTTAACCGAGGTTTAGATGTTAATGTTTATTGAAAAGAATACAATTTGAAGTCACCGTTGTGGAGATAAGCATTTGCTTTAGTTGGGCTCTTGACCCTTGACCTTTTAACATTAGTTTTTCTCTGGTAGCTGTGACTGTGTTTATGAAGTTTTTAATTTAGTTTGTTGAGCACAACTGCATTTTAATGAAATATGAAGAACTTTAAAAACACTTTGCACACCAGTTTAGAACATTTGCACTGTTTAGACACGCAGACATCAAGAATCAGCATATGACTCTCAACAATGGTGACGATCATCAGACAGATTCATGTTGCACTACATTCTGGGTGCACCAATCAAAACTCATCCATGGCTCCCAGCATGCACTGCAACATGAATAAATTATACAGCTGCATTGTCTTAGCATTTTCTTTTATTCTTACTATTTGCTTTTATTTTTGTTATTTTTGTTGTGACTTTTTACTGCCTTGTTTTGTGACATTCAAAAATCATGTCTTGTCGAAACAACAAGGGATTTTAACCCAAGCACATAGCACTGAAACCATATTGTAATTGTTAAATTCCCCAAAGATCAGCATTCTCACCTAAAACTGATAGAGCAGACCAAACCTCACCCCAATCGGCCTCACGGGGGCGTTACAGTGGCGAAAAGTACGAAATCGATTATAATGTCTAAACCGTTAGGCGCAGACTCAGTTCAGACTCTTATATCGTTGGAATCCTTAGCTCAAGTCAGACAAAACACATGCAAAATCAGGTTCAGTCATCTTTAAGTTTTCATCTTTTAAAGTTTTGGATTTTTTTGAAAAACCTACTTTTGCGAACTAGTCCTAGGTTTTTGGCCCAACTGGAACCACAGCATTGCAGCAAGATTCTTTGGAGTCTGATTGTCAATAATTATCAAAAAAGAGTTGATTCATTTCGAATGAGATATTTTCACAAAACTCGGCACACATGCGTCAGAGCTCATTCTGTAGTCACATTAAAAAGGACACAGGGACTGGCCACTTGTTGGCGCTATAACATGGAAAAAATAAAAATGGCTATAACTACGCTACCCGAACTCTGATTTACCTGAAAATGGCAATGCTCTATCTTTGTCCAAGGTGGCAAGACTGCCTTAGAGGACATTAGCGTATCTCAAAAAACTCGTCCGTCAGTGTCAAATGAAGTTTGAACATCTATCAGACAAACTTAACAGGGGCCAATCGGAATGAAACTTGCTGGGCCTGTTTGACTTGAAGCCCTAGAGACCTGTGAGAAATTCTAAAGAAATTGGTGCATAAAGGATTAGATACCTTTTTTCACGTGCATAAAGGATTAGATATCATGCAATTTATTGCACACGCTCACAATATTCATACCACATGATAGAACTCCTCATTCTGAGCAACTTTGCCTCTAGGACCGCTGCTGTCAATTGAATAGTTTGTCAAATTTGGGAGATTATTTCAAAAAACAACTTTCGCAAACTAGTACTAGGTTTTTGGCTCAACCTCAATTAATTTTAAAAACATTAAAACATGCATTTCCATTTCTAAATTTCCTGCATTGGTTGTAAATGGTATTTTATCTCTACGATGTACGTGTAACTGTTGACAGAAAACACTGTAATTTTTTTTAAGCATTGATTTAAAGGCTTTAAAGCACTTGAACCCCAATGATTGCTCCTCGCAGCTGTTTTTCTTTTCTTTTCTGAACCATTCTCTGTAAACCCTAGAGATGGTCATGCATGAAAATCTGTTTAGATCAGCAGTTTCTGAAATAATCAGACAATTATTGTTTTCCAGTTAAAAAGGGTTTTCACAGGTTGTTACATGTACAGTAGAACAGCTCTAATTACCTTGCTTTTAAAAAAGGATAAGAACCCTGCAGAATGTGACAGTTTTGGTTTTCTCAGCCTTCTGAATTCTGATCTTAAAGCTTATACTAAGATCATGGTCCCTCACCCTTAAGTCTATATTCTATTTTTAGTACATTGACCAAACACCGTGATTTTGCCAAGTAAGACATGTTTTGTTGATCCTGGATCAACATTCTTGTGTGAAAATGTTGTCCTAAGCCTGTCCCTACCCTTAAACCTAAACCTACCCATCAGTTGTCCATAAAATCAGAGGGAAATGATAGATGAATAACACTGATGTACAAATTGTGAGAAAAATTTATATTTTCCTTCATTTTCCTTGCAATTGTGAGTTTATATCATGCAATTCAGACTTTTTTTCTCAAAATTGTGAATTCTCATTGGGAAAAAACAATGACTTTTTTCTTAGAATTGCGAGTTTATGAAATAAAGTCACATTACCTTTTTTATTTGTCATTTTTAAATTAACAAAGATTAATCAAATGCTTATTTTAATTTCATTTTTATTGATTACAATTAAAATTTAATAAATTACATCTATTGAATGTTTTTAGAATTTAATTCAGGTGAAGCAACACTGAAATCCTATGGGATTTCAAGAATGACCTTTATACTTTCGAAAAACAGCATGATAGTTATTTTCTAAACATTTATTTGCAATACTGTACATTTGCCCCATAGGTTTCCATTGTAAATACATTACTGTAAACATGATTAATTCATTTATACAGAGATGAGTTGAAATAATTTTTCTGTGGCAGAGCTTAAGTTGTCAATGATCCTGCTCTGACACTCAACAATGTTAAACAACATATAGAACCTGAACCTGTGAATATAGTTGAATTTTGTCTCTGTCTCACAGATCCGTCTCTTCCTGAGCCTGAGAGGAATAAGATCGCTATCGGAGCTGCAGGATTGGTGCTGGGAATCATCATAACAACTGCTGGACTCTTTTACTACAAGAAGAAATCAGCATTAATGGGGATGAGAGCAATTCCAATAGATCATTCTGTATTAATGTAATTTTAGATCAATTACATGTTTTTTTGTCTTTTACTTTGACAAGGGGGATCCTGGTGCTACATGAACTAATATATTTTTTTTTTTTAAACGTTGACTAACATAAGGTATGTTATGTATGTAGGACCAGACATAAATCAACATTTAGATGCTTTGATTGATTTGAGAGGGGTTTGGACCATGACCAAGACACCAGAATCAAACTTGTGTCCCCTGTGTGCAATCCACTGTGAGATGTGTCAAAAAAACATTCATATCCCACAATGCTATGCTGAAAAAATGGGATTTCATTTGGAATTTTAATGTTAAAAGATATATTTTGTAACCGACCTCCACAAACAAACAATGTTGATGACTGACACGCCAGCGATTAAATGTAACCGACAGTAATAAAAATTACCAATTATGCAGAATTTCAGCAAATGTGCATAATGGCCGCTGAGTTGGTAAATTTACAGACTGACCAGTAATTCTGCAAAATTAAATTTTTTCTCAAATAAAGCTAAACATATATAAAACAGTGGCAGGCAGTGGCCAGAATTAAATCAGTTACATAACCTATTAGATTTTAAATAACTTACCCAAACAGCACACAATTCCAGCAGAAGAGATTTAGCTTCTTGTTTGATGCTGTCATCCAGTGGTATCATTTATACTCGCTGGGGCTGAAAAGCTTTCAAAAGCTGTGGCTTTCTCTATCAATTCAAGGTGTAAGTCTTACTTTGCTGATTAACTCCAGCTTTTCTTTAAAAGTTAATATTAAAAACGGTGTTGATAATAAATTAGTAAGGATGTCCTTCTCATTAATATTACTCACGGTTTCCATAGTGAATAACGCTATATTTTATAGCCATTTCCCAACCCCTCATATTCTTAATGATAACAAGCCCCACCTGTTAAGAGGAACAATTTATGGTAGGGTGGGGGAAGAAGCCCCAAGGGGTAAGATGACCCCACCCCAACCTTTAATTTTCTTTATAAGTTCCGTGCGCACTAATTCATCTTTACATTTAATCTGATCAACAGTATTTGTGAGCGTAAACTCATTAGAACAGTTTTTAGGTCAATTGATCTCATTTTCTGAATTTTGAAAAATATGAGCTATCTGTTTATATTACATTGAATATGAAAAGTTTATATGTATATTTGTTTACTGAGATCTGAGGAAATAAATATTAATATTAATAAAAATAAAAGGAAGCAGCTATTTGCACTGTGTAAATGGCGATAGAGGCTATTTACACAGTGCAAATAGCAATAGATGCTATTTACAGTAAGTGTCATTTTTTTTTATTTCACAAAAAAGGGACAGTGTACATTAATCAACATTTGTGAATGTAAATATACCAAAAATTAGCCCAAAGGCTAGTTTTTATTGGTAGTCCCTTTGCCAGATGTTATTAGGCCAAAAAAACTAGAGGAAAAAAGAGACAAAATAGAAAAAACAATAACAACGAAATTCAACCAAAAATTAAACAACAAATTATACAAACTGACAAGTAAAAAAATAAAGAAATATGCATTAAAATTTTAAATAGAAGGCAGCTTATTAAGTTATATAAACAACATTAATGTTCACATGGTTGGTTATGAAGAAGCCATTTCTTAAAATTATGTTTAAATGGGTTAAATGATGTACATTCTCTAATTGATTGTGGTATTGAATTCCACTGATGTGATGCTCTGAATGAAAAAAAAAAACAGCTTGACAAAACAAGGTTTTTCTAAGTGGAATTATGCAATCAGCTTTAGCTGCACCCCTAGTTACTCTATTTTCAATAGATTTAAATGTAATAAAATCAACCAGAGGAGGAGGAGCTAAACCATGCCTAATCTTATAAACTAAACAAACATTTTTTTAAACTTAGTGAGGTTTTCCCAGCTAAGCAGGTTATACATATTTAAGATATGACAATGGTGAAAACTATTTTTTTAACATAAAATGTTAAGTGCTTGTTTGTACAATAATTCCAATGGTTTTAGAACTATAGCATGTGTATTAGACCAACTTGTCAGACAATAAGTAATATGGGAAAGAATAATAGAATGAAAATATACCTTTGCAGTCTCATTTGATAAATAGTTTCTAATGAACCGAAAATGAACTAAATTAAATTTTACCTTTTTACATACCTTTTTACATGCATTTTAAAACCAAGACATGAGTCCAAATTAACCCCTAAGTATTTATATTCTGAAACAACCTGTAATCTCTCTTCTGAAATGAAAATATCCTGCTTTATCAACACTATGTCCTTTAGTAAAGAACATACAAGCTGTTTTTGACACGTTTAATTTCAGATAACACTGATTGAGCCAGGATATGATTTTTGCCAGAACATCCGTCAACTTATTTGCAACCTCTTCTGCATTTTTACCATGTGTGAAAATGACTGTATCGTCAGCATACATTATGATATTACACTGTTGACACACCATGGGTAAATCATTTAATATACACGCTAAAGACCCATGGCTAAATCATTAATATATATGCTAAAGTGAATTGGCCCCAATATGGACCCTTGCGGAAAACCAGTTGAAAGGCATAGTGAATTGGATTTATAATTATCAATTTTTACTACCTAAGAACGGGAAGAGAGATAAGATTCAATTAAATTAAACAAGTAGCCGTTTCGGTTGAATGATTTATCCTAAAGCCGAACTGCATCGGATGTAATTTAAAAGGACTATTATTAAAATGGTCAATAATTTGTTTAGCCATGTTAAATGGGGGTCGCCACCCATAAATATAGGGGCCACAACTGTCGGTTTCCAAGAGGTGGGGAATCTCCCTTGATCTAATGAACTATTAATAATATGTGTTAAAGGGTTAACTATTGAGGAACTAATGTTTCAATAAAAGTGTGTCTATACCATAGTTATCTTTAGCCCTTGAGGACTTAAGAGACATGACTACCTTTTCAACATCTAACTTAGTTACTGGTCTTAATACTAAAGCTGTCTCGCTAGCATTATTTGTTTGTAAATAAGGTTGTTGTACTGTGAAACTTTGAGCAATTTTATCCACTGATTCAATAAAATAGTGATTAAAGGCCTGTGCCACATCAATTGGGCTCTGTAAAATTGTATCATTAATCTTCAATTCAATTGGCCTTGTTTTAATATTATTTTTTATAAATTTTTAATCTGTCTCTATATAGTTTTTGAGTTACCATGAGCATTTTCAATAATTGTGATAAAAAAAATCTGCCTCTGCTTTTCTTAATACTCTTACTACCTTATTTCTTAACATTACAAATTTATTCTGTCATGAGCCATCTTTGATCTTGTTGCTAATTTGAAAGCATTATCACGTTCCTTCATTAATTTTTTACAGTAATATATAATTAACCCAGGGGAAGGACTGTTTCTTGTACCTACATTTCATCTTGACTGAAAAATCACTAATTGTAGATTGTAACTTTTCTGTAAGAATTTGACTAGCTATTTCTGAATCAGTATTATGTAATAAATCTTCCCAGTTCATATTTTTTATAGCTACATTAAAATCATCATGCTTATTTTTTGGAATACCAAAGAATTCCTTATTACTGGCATGCATATTGAATCGCTTGTTAGTTCATTTTCTACATATAAGCACCATATTATGATCTGACAACCCTGTTATCATATTGTAAGACTGTGTAATTCTTTCCGGTCTATTACTAAATATTAGATCAATCTGGGTACTAGTACCATTTGTTATTTGTGTTGGACCTTTGACCATTTGAACCAGATTAAAATCATCAGTGATTTGCTTAAGTTTCTTCCTCACGGTTTTGTCTTCTCAATTTAAATTTAAATCACCCATAACAATAACTTCCTTCTTAAAATCACACTGACATAATACCTTCTTAAGTTCATCATAAAAACTATTATTTAAAGCAGGTGGCGGATAAATAAGTGAAAACGACATCTGAGCAGATGATCATATTTAAACCTATACATTCTAGATCAATACAATTTTGCCATAGGATCTCATTACAATGGATAGTGTATCTCACATAAACCATATTTCCCCCTCCTTTCATTTTAATTCGATCCTTTTAATAAACATCACCACCTGGGACATTTAAAGCTGCTGATGGAGAGTTAGCATGGAGCCAGGTTTCCGATAAACAGAGAAAATCTAAATTAGATTCTAGTAATATATGATTTATCTGATCACTTTTTGATTTTAAAATTAATATATTTAGGTTTCCACCTAATATATCCTTTTGGTTTTGCATTCGGATCCCAAATGATTCTAGAGATATTTTTGGTTTGAAAAACTTTCAATTTCCAGTTAGGTGCTATATACACTAAATGCAAATAGTGATAGAGGCTATTTACACTAAGTGCAAATAGCAATGGATTCTATTTACACTAAGTGATGGTAACGTTCACTTGTAGAACGCAAGCTTCTAGAAGGCACATAAGTCTGAATGAATTTAGGTAAAGGGGAGCAGAGCCAGTGGTGGTTTTTTAGGCAAACATTAATGCCTTGAATTTTATGCGTGCAGCTATTAGAAGCCAGTGCAAATTGGTAAACAGAGGTATGACATGCATTCTTTTCGGCTCATTAAAAATGTATCTTGCTGCCGCGTTCTGGATTAATTGTAAAGGTTTGATAGAACTGGCTGGAGGACCTGCTAAGAGAGCATTGCAATAGTCCAGCCTGGACAGAACAAGAGCTAACACTGCACTGGCTACCTGTTAAACCTCGTTTAGATTTTAAAATCTTGCTTATTACTTATAAAGCCCTGAATGGTTTAGCACCTCAGTATTTGAACGAGCTCTTGTTACATTATAGTCCTCCACGTTCGCTGCGTTCTCAAAACTCTGGCAATTTGATAATACCTAGAATATCAAAATCAACTGCGGGTGGCAGATCCTTTTCCTATTTAGCGCCCAAACTCTGGAATAACCTACCTAACATTGTTCGGGAGGCAGACACACTCTGTCAGTTTAAATCTAGATTAAAGACCCATCTCTTTAACCTGGCTTACACATAACACACTAATACGCTTCTAATTTTCAAATCCGTTAAAGGATTTTTAGGCTGCATTAATTAGGTCAACCGGAACCGGGAACTCTTCCCATAACACCCGATGTACTTGTTACATCGTTAGAAGAATGGCATCTACGCTAATATTAGTCTGTTTCTTTCTTATTCTGAGGTCACCGTAGCCACCAGATCTAGTCTGTATGCAGATCAGATGGTCACTGCAGTCACCCGGATCCAGTACGTATCCAACCCAGATGGTGGATCAGCACCTAGAGATGACCTCTACACCACTGAATGTCAGCGGAGACCAGGGAAACTAGATGAGCCCCAGAGACAGATCCCCAGTGAAGACCTTGTCTCCTAGATGGCCACCGGGACAAGTCCACAGGAACCAGATGAGTCCTCTGCATAATGTGACTTTGCTGCAGCCTGGAATTGAACTGCTGGTTTCATCTGGCCAGAGGAGAACTGGCCCCCCGACTGAGCCTGGTTTCTCCCAAGGTTTTTTCTCCATTCTGTCACCAATGGAGTTTTGATTCCTTGCCGCTGTCACCTCTGGCTTGCTTAGTCTTCTTCTTAGCGTTTGCATTGCGTGCCCAGCCATAGAACAGCATCTTGTTCAACCAGATGTAGAGCCTCGAGTCCGCCGTTGAAATAAGTCAGTGGACACTCGTTGACAATGTGCTGCATGGTTTCAGGTACCCCACAGCTGCAGTTCGGATTAGTGGCTTGGCCCCACCGGACAAGGTTGACTGCACATCGACCTTGTCCCATCCGAAACCGGTTTAGCATTGACCAGTGTCGTCGAGGAAGTTCGAAGCCAGGAGGACAGACCGATGGCTCAGCTATGAGAGAGTGGTTTACAACATAATTTGCTGCCCACTCATCGCTCCATGCCGAATTGGCTGTCATATCCTCTGGCGGCGGGTCCAGCCAGACAGGTTTTCTCGATGACAGATGGGCTGCTGGATGCAGTGTAATGTCCGTATTGAGTGGCAACTTGTCATTCGCTTGGACTTTAGTCAGCAACTTGGCAGTGGCCTCTTGTCGTCGGAGATGTGGTGGTGGTATGTTGCTGAGATCAGGCAGCCATGGAAGAGGAGTAGAACGTAGAGTTCCAGTGATTGTGCGCATAGACGTGTTTAACTGAACGTCTACTTGCTTGGTGTGGGATGATCTGGACCAGACTGGTGCACAGTACTCTGCTGTTGAATAACACAGAGCAAGTGCTGTGGTCTTTAGTGTCTGGGCCCTTGCACCCCAGCTTGAGCCGGCCAGTTTACTGAGTAGATTATTTCGAGAGCTGATTTTAGCTGCTGTCTTCTTCAAATGATCATGATATGTTAATGAACGGTCCAGGGTAACGCCGAGGTACGTCGGATTTGGGTCATGTTTAATCCGATGGCCTTTGAGGAAGATATTGAGCTCCCGTTTGGCTAGTGCATTGTGGAGATGGAAGATACTAGATACCGTCTTCACTGCACTGGGTTGGAGTCGCCACCTACTGAGGAAGTCCACCATCTATTTCGAGAGCTGATTTTAGCTGCTGTCTTCTTCAAATGATCGTGATATGTTAATGAACGGTCCAGGGTAACGCCGAAGTACGTCGCATTTGGCTCATATTTAATCCGATGACCCTTGAGGAAGATATTGAGCTCCCGTTTGGCTTTTGCATTGTGGAGATGGAAGATACTAGATACCGTCTTCGTTGCACTGGGTTGGAGTCGCCACCTACTGAAGTCCACCATCAGTTCCATGTTCTTGTTCAGTACGTACTCGACCTCGTCAAATGTCCGATGTTGGGTCCCAATGCAGATATCATCGGCATAGATGAATTTGCGGGACTGTGTTGCTGGAAGATCATTAATATCTTTTCAAATAATATCATATAATTCTTCTCCAAGAGCTATTTTTGTCTACCATCAGTACTCGAAGACGTCTGTTATGGAGGAAGAGTTCTATAGCCTCTACTACCCAACGTGGTAAAACTTTGGATAGTTTCAACAGGAGACCAGCATGCCAGACCGTGTCATAAGCCGCAGTTAGGTCAAGGAAGATGGTCCCAGTTTTCTGATTTTTCTGGAATCCGTTTTCAGTGTATGTCGTCAGGGCAAGGACTTGGTCACCGGTGCTACGTCCTTGCCTGAACCCTGCCTGCTCATCTGTGATGGTTTTCTCCAAGACTGGGCTGATTCGGTGAAGGATCAAGCGTTCGAATATCTTGAAACACAAGGGTAGCAAGGATATTGGGCGGCAGCTAGCCGCGAGATTTGGGTCCTTGTCAGGTTTCAGAATGGCGATGACTTTTGCCTGGCGCCAGGCTCGTGGCATCTTTTTTTCTCGAATTGTCCGCATGTAGAACGAAGCGAGCCATGAATTAGCCTTGGGTCCAAGATGTTTAAGAAATTCTGGCAGGATGTTGTCATATCCTGCGGCGGAGCCGTCCTTCACCGTACGGAGCACCGCCTCCTGTTCTAACTCAGTGAATTCCTCTGGGCAGTCTCCCTCCAGTCCGACTGTCTTCAAGCGACAATACTGCTGCCACTCGTTGCGCACAGATTGATGGTGTGGTTTCGACAGTGGAGCTTTTGCCATCTGGAGAAGGTGGCTGGCAACGGCGTTTGGACTAATGGCTGGTCTAGACTGTCCTGGTGGTCGTTGGGAGGCACCCAGTTGACAAATCAGCTCCAAATCTTCTGACTGGAGTGGGTGAAGTTGAGTTTTTCCACTGATTCTTCCCATCGGCTACGTCTGGCAGCATCCAGGGATTCAATTAGGTGGTCTTCAATGTTGGGGTTTCCAGACCCTTCGTACTTCTCAAGGAGAGTCATTATACCACGGTGTCAGACTGTTTTCCTTAATCTTCCTTAAGCGTAAAGGAGCAACTGTATTTAAAATGCTAGAAAAGAGAGAGTCCATAGTTTCTGTTACATCATCAAGTTGTTCTGAGGTTTTGGAAATGCTAGGGAATTGGGATAAATCAGGAAGATTACTTACAAAGCAGTCTTTTGTGGTAGAAGTGATGGTTCTACCATACTTGTAACAAGGATTAGAATTTACAGTTTTAGCTATATGAAGTTTGCACAAGACTAAATAATGATCTGAGATATCATCGCTTGGCTGCATAATTTCAACACCATCAACATCAATTCCATGTGACAGTATTAAATCTAGAGTATGATTTCGACAATGAGTAGGTCCTGAGACGTGTTGTCTAACCCCAATAGAGTTCAGAATGTCTATGAATGCTGATCCCAATGCATCTTTTTCATTATCAACATGGATATTAAAATCACCAACAATTAAAACTTTATCTGCAGCCAGCACTAACTCGGATATAAAATCAGCACATTCTTTAATAAAGTCTGTATGGTGCCCTGGTGGCCTGTATACAGTAGCCAGTACAAACGACACAGGGGATTTATCATTAACACTTGTTTCTCTGGACAATGTTATATGAAGCACCATTACTTCAAACGAGTTATACTTGAAGCCCGCCTTCTGAGAAATACTGAAAACATTGTTATAAATTGAAGCAATACCTCCCCCTTTACCTTTTGGACGCGGCTCATGTTTATAACAGTAATCTTGGGGGGTAGACTCATTTAAAATAATGTAATCATCAGGTTTTAGCCAGGTTTCTGTCAAACAGAGCACATCTAGTTTATGATCAGTGATCATATCATTTACAAAAAGTGCTTTCGTAGAAAGGGACCTGATATTCAATAAGCCAAGCTTTATCATTTGTTTATCCATATTGCATCTGTTTTTTATTTGTTGAACATAAATTAAATTGTTACGTTTTTTGTATTTTCTAGTTCGGGGAACAGACACAATCTCTATAGTGTGATATCTAGGTGAAAGAGTCTCTATGTGCTGAGAATTAACTGATTTCTGTGACATGAGGCGGCTAGCAGACAGTCGGTTTAGCCAGTCTGTCTGCTTCCTGACTTGGGCCCCAGTTAGTGAAGTACAAACTCCTGTGTACAAACTATGTGCCATATTTCTAGAGAGAAGAGCGGCACCACCCCAGGAGGAATGAAGACCATCTCTTTTCAACAGGTCAGGTCTGCCCCAAAAACTCATCCAATTATCTATGAAACCTATGTTATTCTGCGGGCACCACTTAGACATCCAGCCATTGAGTGACGACAGTCTGCTATTTATCTCGTCACCACGGTAAGCAGGGAGGGGGCCAGAGCATATTACAGTGTCTGACATCGTGCTTGCAAGTTCACACACCTCTTTAATGTTATTTTTAGTGATCTCCGACTGGCGAAGTCGAACATCATTAGCGCCGGCGTGAATAACAATCTTACTGTATTTACGTTTAGCATTAGCCAGCACTTTTAAATTTGCCAAGATGTCAGGCGCTCTGGCTCCCGGTAAACATTGGACTATAGTGGCTGGTGTATCTATTTTCACGTTCCGTACAATAGAATCACCAATAATTGGTGCACTTTGATCATGTTTCTCAGTGGGTGCGTCACTGAGTGTGGGGAGAACCTGTTTTGTTTACCGGAACCGAACAATGTACAGGACTCCCTGAGCTAGTCGCATCCAAAGCCGTATCTAGAGCCCTCACATTCTTACTGTCCTCAATTAAAGTTTGGATGCGTGTCTCTAATTCTGAAATCTTCTCTGTCAGCCTAACTATTTCCCTGCATTTATCACATGTGAATCCCTCGTCACCGACAGAGAGAGATAAACTATACATGTGGCAAACGGTGCAAACAACAACAGCAGGAGAAGAAGCTTGATGAATGATTCTTACTTACCACAGTTGTTTGATGAACTTGTGAAAAAAAACGGCGCGAGAGAGAGAGAGAAAAAAAAAGAAAGAAAACAGCAATAGGCACGAATGGAAATGCTAATGACAAGCTAACGAATGCTAACGCACTGCAGGTGCGCTGCACTCGCGGTTTTAGAATAAAATTGAACGATCAAATTAATCAGATGAGGTTGATAGATAATATCAGAAATATGGTGGGAATTAAGTTATATTTTATCACTTTAAACAACAGAGAGTGATAGAGATTTTACAGAAAGACAACGCTACACGGAGCTACAATCACAAACCAGCACTGCAAACAGGAAGCAGGAATAACACTGTCCAACATCGACACCCCAGTCCAGTGAGTAGTCCTTTTGCCATCTTGCCGAATAGAATGAACCTTGTTGCTTGGCATCATGGGTCAGAGCGAGATCACTTTTGGATGCCCATTCCACCAAGGCCTCTCCATCCTCGTCAGGTTCTGAATAGCCCCACTCAGGGTGATGGCTGTTAAAGTCGCCCACATATGACGCGGGATGCACGAGCTGGAAGCACACTTTGATCCCAGTGCTGGCTGGGAGGTTTGTAGACATTGGCGACTCTGAATCCTCCAACCTGAACGATGTCACAGAAGTGTGATGAAGAGACTGGGGAGGCATCAGCGACCTCACTGATGAAGAGACTGGGGAGGCATCAGCGACCTCACTGCGAACATATGTTGCCCGGCCGAATCTGGCATCTGGTGTTGACGAGATAAGGTCAAATCCTCAAATGGTGTAGCGCCCCACTAACTGGTCTGCTACGTGTGTCTCCTGCACACAGATGGCATCAATGGCTTGCTCAGTTGGGGACACTTAATATCCAGCGATATTGTCGACTTGATTGCACAGATACTATTTAACCTAAACTGAGCTGGATGATGACATCACTGAATTCAATGATGAACTGCCTTTAACCGAAAATTTAGTGTTTACTATTGTCATTTTGCATTATTGACACACTATTTTCCTATTTAATACTGTAAAGTTGCTTTGACACAATCTGTATTGTTAAAAGCACTATATAAATAGGTGACTTGACTTGGCAAGGTTGAGTTGAAAGTGATGGTCCTTCATCCAGCAAGAAATGTCTGTTAGACAAGCTGATATCTGAGAGGTAAAGTTGAGTGTCATCAGCATAGCAGTGATATGAAAAGCCATGTTTCTGAATTACAGAACCTAGTGATGTCATGTAGACAGGGAAGAGAAGTGGTCCAAGAACTGAGCCCTGAGGCACCCCAATAGTTAGATGTTGCAACTTGGACACCTCACCTCTCCAAGACACCTTGAAGGACCTATCTGAGAGGTAAGACTCAAACCACTGGAGTGTGGTTCCTGAGATGCCCTTTGCCAATAGGGTTGACAGGAGGATCTGGTGGTTAACAGTGTCAAAAGCAGCGGATAGATCCAGCAAGATATCGAGGTAGTTTGGGGAAGTCGTGGCCTAATGGTTAGAGAGTCGGACTCGTAACCCAAAGGTTGCGAGTTCGAGTCTCAAGTCCGGCAGGAATTGTAGGTGGGGGGGAGTGAATGTACACACTCTTTCCCACCTTCAATACCACGACTGAGGTGCCCTTGAGCAAGGCACTGATCCCCCAACTGCTCCCCGGGCGCCGTTTGATTCACTAAGTAGAATCAGCTCAGTAGATTTTGTTTCTGTACAGACTATATGTACAGAACAAAATGTACAGACTACACAATTAACTCTAAAAATCCTTCCCACTCAATCAGTGTGAAAACGACGCCACCCACTCCCAGTCCCTCTCCTGAGACGGACATCGAGGAAGACGATATGGAGGAGGAAGAGGAAGAGGTAGTGGAGGAAGAAGCAGAGGAAGAAGAAGAGGAGGAGGAGGAGGAAGGCAATGATGAAGAGGCAGCTGAGGTAGAGGAAGCTGAGGAGGAGGAAGCTGCAACGACAGTGAAAGACCAGGAAGAGTACGAGTATCCCATCGACTCTCATTTCCAAGGCCAAGACTACATGGACAACTTCTACTACGACAAGAACCTCCAGACTGCCAAAGCCTCCACCCAACCTCAAACACGGATGGACAGCCGTGAGTCTTACTGATGTTTCAGGAGTCATAAATTGTCTCTCTCACACTCACAGACACTCAGCAGAGGTTAAACAGGATGCGTGAGGTTAAACGACATTGCATTTTTAATGCTTCCTCTTTAACTCCCTCTCATATAGAGATTTAAGTTAACACACTGCTGGGATTGATGCTACTTCAGTCTCACTGAGCTGTAGTGATCCTTCCTTCCCTCTTGATAGATTAATGATGCGTGTCTCTAATTCTGAAATCTTCTCTGTCAGCCTAACTATTTCCCTGCATTTATCACATGTGAATCCCTCGTCACCGACAGAGAGAGATAAACTATACATGTGGCAAACAACAAAAACAACAACAGCAGGAGAAGAAGCTTGATGAATGATTCTTACTTACCACAGTTGTTTGAGAAAAAAAAAGAGAGAGAGAGAAAAAAAAAGAAAGAAAACAGCAATAGGCACGAATGGAAATGCTAATGACAAGCTAACGAATGCTAACGCACTGCAGGTGCGCTGCACTCGCGGTTTTAGAATAAAATTGAACGATCAAATTAATCAGATGAGGTTGATAGATAATATCAGAAATATGGTGGGAATTAAGTTATATTTTATCACTTTAAACAACAGAGAGTGATAGAGATTTTACAGAAAGACAACGCTACACGGAGCTACAATCACAAACCAGCACTGCAAACAGGAAGCAGGAATAACACTGTCCAACATCGACACCCCAGTCCAGTGAGTAGTCCTTTTGCCATCTTGCCGAATAGAATGAACCTTGTTGCTTGGCATCATGGGTCAGAGCGAGATCACTTTTGGATGCCCATTCCACCAAGGCCTCTCCATCCTCGTCAGGTTCTGAATAGCCCCACTCAGGGTGATGGCTGTTAAAGTCGCCCACATATGACGCGGGATGCACGAGCTGGAAGCACACTTTGATCCCAGTGCTGGCTGGGAGGTTTGTAGACATTGGCGACTCTGAATCCTCCAACCTGAACGATGTCACAGAAGTGTGATGAAGAGACTGGGGAGGCATCAGCGACATATGTTGCCCGGCCGAATCTTGCATCTGGTGCTGACGAGATGAGGTCAAATCCTCCAATGGTGTAGCACCCCACTGACTGTTGGCGACTCTGAATCCTCAAGCCTGAACGATGTCACAGAAGTGTGATGAAGAGACTGGGGAGGCATCAGCGACCTCACTGCGAACATATGTTGCCCGGCCGAATCTGGCATCTGGTGTTGACGAGATAAGGTCAAATCCTCAAATGGTGTAGCGCCCCACTAACTGGTCTGCTACGTGTGTCTCCTGCACACAGATGGCATCAATGGCTTGCTCAGTTGGGGACACTTAATATCCAGCGATATTGTCGACTCTTGCCAGTCTTAGGCTTCTACAACTGAGAGCAAGGTTGAATGTCCACTTCTGAAACCAGACTGGTTGCTGTTGAGCAGGATGTTCTGTGTGAGAAAGGCAGAGACTTGTTTGAACACAGCTCGTTCAAGTGTTTTTGCAATGAATGAGATGGAATAGGATCAAGCGGACAAGTAGTAGGATGATTAGAAATGTAATTTAATTTAATTCTGTTTAATTTTGTTTACAGTTTATAATTAAATCTTTAGTAAATGCAATGTCCATATGTTCTTATATGATGGAATTAAACTCATATAAGCTTTAAAAAAATCTAATGTTAGGCCTACCTACTGAGAAAACTAAAGAGCTCAGCAACAACATCTTTAATATTTAACTTTCTTTGAGGAACTTAAAACAGAAAATTAAAAAAAAAAATTACATAGGAAATATTTAGTTAATTATTTACATTTTAATTTTAATTTTTTTATATTAAACACTATTATATCCGTGTAATGGAAAAATGTTATAAAAGACTACATCCCATCGGTCCGTCCTTTAATGGGCTTGTCAGTTGCCTTTTAATTTATTTCAGTTTTTTCCTGCTTAGTTTTATTTTACTAATAGCCTTGTTCCAGACCCACAGGTGGAGTGGGCCAAACACCATTCGTGCAGTGAGGAGGACGAGGGTTCCAATTCATAATGCGAGAGTTACCTTCCCTGCTTTAAGTAAAAATGCTTCCAGTGATAAATTTAAGTCTATACGTGTCAGAAGAGGAGCAGAGGAGCAGCTCCTCTCCAAAATCGAAGCTGCAAATACCCAGCGTCTGTGAGGGATAGGACAGTCAGTGGGAAGACTAGACGTTTTATCAATGCATTACTCTGCTGCTCTTTGACAAATGGATTTCTCGTCAGTGGTTACTCTACTATTGTCAGCAGATATACACGGGACACAGAGGTAAGTGAAATACAAACAGCAGGTTTATTGAACACAGAACGAGGAGAATCCAGGTAAGTGAGCGGGGAATGGGAAAGTGTCTTGGGTCTGATCTGAGTGATAATGTCCTTTTCCTTTCCAGGTAATCCGAGGGAGCAATGGAGCGGGGAAACGGTGGAGCACAGGAACGGTGGAGATCGAGGAGCAGATTGTTGGGGCAACTGGCAGGTAAGTAAACACAGGTAAGGGTCAGGTAAGTCAAGCATACAATGTTTGAGTAGTGCTGCTGATGAGTGCTGACAGGTGGCGGTGCTCAGTAATCAGGTGATTGGGATCTGGTGAGTGTAGTTGGTGGAGACTGAGGTGATTGTGGTGACTCCCTGACAGTACCCCCTCCTCCAGGGCAGGCTCCTGACGCCCTATTATGGCGACGGGATCGGCCACGGCCTCTGGGTGCGGGACGGTCAGGGTGGTTCTGGTGAAACTCGGTCAGAAGAGAGGAATCCAGCACATCATCCCGGGCCACCCAGGATCTTTCTTCCGGCCCGTATCCCTCCCAATCAATGAGGTATTCTAGGCGACCACCCCGTCAGGTGGAACGTCGGAGGGTTCCCCTGTGCAGGGGAACAGAGGGGGTTGGTAGTCGAGTATGCATTGGAACGGCGTGAGGCCGGTGGTGGTTTGCTTGAGGGAATTCTGTGCATACTCTGCCCACGGGAGGAAGCGGTTCCAGCAATGCTGGTTGTCATGACAGTAGGCCCAGAGATACCTCCCAATCTCCTGTATGGTCAGTCTGTCCGTTACTCTGGGGGTGATATCCTGAGGATAGGCTTACGGTGACACCGAGGATCTTGAAGAAAGCCTTCCAGACATGGGAGTTGAATTGGGGCCCACGATCGGAGACAACATCCTCCGGGATACCGAAGTTGCTGAAGACATGATGAAAGAGAGCTTCTGCTGTTTCTAGGGCTGTGGGTAAGCCTTGGAGAATCTGTCCACTGCAATGAGAATGCAGGTAAACCCTTCCGAGTTGGGGAGATTAGCCATGAAGTCGACTCCGACGTGGGACTAGGAATGACGATGGATGGGTAATGGGACCAATTTTCTGGCGGGCAAGTGATGTGGAGTTCTGGAAATGGCACAGACTGAGCATCCACGAACATACTGGGAGACATCCCGGGCCATACTGGGCCACCAGTACCTAGCTTGGAGGAGCGAGAGAGTA
This sequence comes from Sinocyclocheilus rhinocerous, assembly GCF_001515625.1. NCBI lineage: Eukaryota > Metazoa > Chordata > Actinopteri > Cypriniformes > Cyprinidae > Sinocyclocheilus > Sinocyclocheilus rhinocerous. The sequence continues at coordinate 93,377 of NW_015623470.1, read as the reverse complement.
TGCTGGCTGCCTGGGTGTCCAGAGCCCTGGGAAGCATGAAGGGAGCCCAGAAGGGTAGATCTTAAGGAGGTGGGTACATAGGTTTTACCTTCTGGGCCTCCCAGCAGAGCAGGTTCGGTCAAAGTGGCGAGGCAGATTTGTTATTCCAGGGCCCACCGGATGGGGTTAATGAGGATGGCTGGAGGGAGTATGGGTTCAGGTGTGGAGGTTTCATAGGGGGCATGAATGCGGGAGAGTGAATCAACCTTGACATTCTTGTCTCCTGGTCGGTAAGTGATGGTGAATTGGAACCGGGTGAAGAAGAGGGCCCAGCGGGCCTGTCTGGGGTTTAGCCTCTTGGCACTGTGGATTTATTCTAGGTTTTTGTGGTCCGTGATGACCGTAAAGGGGTGTTGTGCTCCCTCCAGCCAGTGCCGCCATTCCTCCAGCGCCAGCTTGATGGCGAGCAGTTCCCGGTTTCCGATGTCATAGTTTCGCTCCGCTGGGGAAAGCTTCGTGGAGTAATAAGAGCAAGGATGGAGTCGGGGAGGCTCTCCGTGGTACTGCGACAGCACTGCTCCCACACCGGTGGTGGAGGCATCCACCTCTACGATGAAAGGGAGTTGGGGATCCGGGTGTGTGAGGATGGGAGCAGTGCAGAAGGCCTCCTGGAGCTTCTTGAAGGCGGCTCGAGCTTCGGGGTTCCAAGACAGAGACTTGGGTTTCTGACGGAGCATGGAAGTGAGGCGGGCCGAGAGGATGCTGAAGTTCTGAATGAATCTATGGTAGAAATTGACAAAGCCGAGGAATCGTTGGAGTTCCTTAACAGACTGTGGTTGGGGCCAGTCACTGATAGATCGGACCTTCCCCTGGTCCATCTGAATGCCATCTGCACTGAGGATGTAGCCGAGGAATTGAACTGTGGAGCGGTGGAACTCACTCTTCTCGAGCTTCAGGTAGAGATGGTGCTTCCTGAGTTGGAGTAGGACCTGCGTGACGTGGTGGCGATGTTCGGCCAGGTTCCGGGTGTAAATCAGGATGTCGTTGATGTACACTATGACAAACTTGTGGAGGAACTCCCGGAACACCTCGTTCATAAATCTCTGGAAGACGGACGTTGAGTTGGAGAAGCCATACGGCATGACCTGATATACATAGTGGCCTGAGGGGGTGATGAATGCCGTCTTCCACTCTTCGCCCTCCCGGATACGAACGAAGTTGTAGGCGCTACACAGGTCCAGTTTCGAGAAGATGCGAGCCCCACGGAGTTCCTTGAGGGTGGCCGGGACCAGGGGAAGAGAATAGGGGAGCTTGACAGCGTGTTCATTGAGGGTCTGATAGTCGATGCATGGCCGCAAGCCTACCTCCTTCTTGCCCACGAAGAAGAAGCTCGAGGCCGCCGGTGAGGTGGAAGGGCAGATGAACTGTTGTTGGAGAGCCTCCTTGATGTACTCCTCCATTGCCTTGTCCTTGAGGATGGACAGGGGATATTACTCGACCTTTAGGGAGTTTAGCTCCAGGCAGCAGGTCAATGGCACAGTCCCATGGCCGGTGCGGTGGTAACTTCGTGGCTGCCTATTTGCTGAAGATATCCTGGAACGCCGCATAGTCAGATGGGATCATCGGCACCTCGAGAGGTTCGGGGCTCTTCACTAGGGGGGAGTGAACGTGGAGACTGGGGTTCTTAACTCGGGGCGCCGGGACGTTGGAGAGACAGTTTTGGATACAAGCCTCACTCCATCGGAGGATCTAGCTGGAATCCCATCTGACTTTGGGTGAATGTTGTGATAACCAGAGGTGTCCCACGACGATATCCACGGTGGGTCCCTTCAGCACCAGAAAGGAGATTGTTTCCTGGTGTAGACAGCCCACTTGCAGAGTGATCGGCGGAGAACGGAATTTGATGTACCCACGCCCGAGCGGCTTTCCTTGTATGGTCTCGATCTTAAGCTCTTGAGCCTGTCTCAGATGGGGTAAGTTGAGCTGTCTTAGGAGGGCATGTGAGATGAAATTGCCTGAGGTCCACGAGGGCTGACAATGAAACGGAATGACGTGGGGTGAGTAGTTGTACAGTTAACAGTGGCAGGGTAGATATAACAGGTTCTAATTGGAAAGTACTCACTGCTGGGCATGGGGGACGAGAGGGGTATGTCTTAATGAAGTGCCCCGGGATTCCACAGTATAGACACAACCCCGAGGCTAGACGTCGGGCACGCTCCACGCGTGAGAGGCGATTGGTGTCCAACTGCATCAGTTCTGGTACTGGAGGACAGGCAGCTGGTGGGGTCGGAGAATGGGCGGTTTCGTTGGGCTGACAAGCTGTGAGACGTTGGGAGATCTTTACGGCCTTCTGCATGAAGCTCTCCAGGCTGACATTGTCATCATAGATTACAATCTGTGCTCTGATCTGCGGATCCAAACCTTGTCGGTAAGCAGTGAGTAGCACCGTCTCGTTCCATCCAGAAGAGGCCGCCAGAGTCCGGAACTGCAGAGTATAATCACTAGCCGAGGAACCACCTTGTCGGAGGCGGATGAATTGGTCGGCTATGGAGAGCGAGCCGGTGGATAGGCTGAAAACCTCCTTGAAATGGGAAGAGAAAGCATCGAAGAGCAGTGTGCTCTGCGAGTTCCAGATAGCTCACGCCCAGAGCAAAGCCTGTCCAGTTAGCAGGGAGATCAGAAAGGCCACTTTAGAACGCTCATTGGAAAACTTATGGGACTGTATCTCAATATAGAGAGAAACTTGAAGTAGAAAACCGTTACATTCAACCGCCGGTAGGGATGCAGGAGCAGATCGTTGGGGCAACTGGCAGGTAAGTAAACACAGGTAAGGGTCAGGTAAGTCAAGCATACAATGTTTGAGACCAGACAGTGAGTGTGCGGGAGGAGTGCAGGGATATAGTGCTGCTGATGAGTGCTGACAAGTGGCGGTGCTCAGTAATCAGGTGATTGGGATCTGGTGAGTGTAGTTGGTGGAGACTGAGGTGATTGTGGTGACTCCCTGACAACTATCTGCCAAATGCATGTATTTACTGTTACCCATGCACATTTTTTTTCAGTAAGCATAATGACTTTGTTGATGGATTTTGCGACTGGAAACATTCAGAGAGGATTGGGGAACATGATAGGAGTGCAGAGCACAAGGCTTGCATGCAAATGTTATGTCGACGCTCAAAGGGCACAGAAACAATTGACTCCAATTTAATTAAACAAATAGACTCAGAGAAGGAATACTGGAAGCAAGTATTACGGCGAGTTGTATCAGTCATCAAGTTTTTTTTAAGGGGAGAGAGGACTGGCTTTCAGAGGAAAGGATGAGTTGCTGGGTTTAGCTCATAACGGAAATTTGATAGTTGCAACATAGCTGATACTTGGTGGAGTGTGCAAGCAGAATCATGTAAGGCACTTTGGAATCACTATGCACAGGTCAGAGACGCATTGGCTAAAATATCAAATGACATGCATGAGAAACGAGAAACTTGCAGCGAAGCTTCTGCGCTGTGCACCAAGCTAAACCCTTTAGAGATGGCCTTCATGGTGCATTTTTGGAACACGATACTAGACAGGTTCCAGGCCACGAGCCAACAATTACAGAGGCATGACATAGACATATTTACAGCAAATCGTCTCATTTAATCTCTGCAAGAGGTAGTAGCAGCGCAGCGAGATGGCTTTGAAGCATTTGAAAGAGCAGCCATGAATGTGTCCGGCGTTTCTCAGTGTTACAAACATGACATCCAGCACACAAAAAAAGCGCAAAACAATAGCAGACGAGAGTGCAGAACCAGATGTGCTGCAAGACGGAAGGGATCAATTTCGAGTAGAGACATTCAATGTCATCATTGACAAACTTACATCCTGTCTTCAACACCTTTTGGAGGCTTACAAACACCTGACCAAGCTGTTTGGTGATCTTTTTCATGCCCAAAAACTTTGACATTACAGCAAGCACCGACTCGCTCTCAGCCTCGTACCCGCTGGATTTGGATAAGAGCCTGGCATACAAACTGTCCCATTTCTTTATTTTATTATTAAATACTTTATTAATCCTTCACAGGATATTATATTATTACAACAGCAACCACAATTCAGTCCTTGCACACAGACATATCTACCTAACTAAACACCTAAAAGGGAATCGTACACTAAAAAAAAAAAAACATAAAAACATGTAATACATTAGAAGACATAAAAAAGGCAAAACAAACATACAATTATTGCACATTACCCGATAAAATACATTACAATTATTGCACATTAAAAAGCCTGATAGCATCAGGCAGTAACAATTTACTATGTAGATTTTCATTCATAGGAATGGTCATTATATTGAATTCAAACGATGATGTATATCCCCAAATGTTTATTTGAGGGAAAGTCGTTGCCTAATGGTTAGAGAGTCGGATTTGTAACCCAAAGGTTGCGAGTTCGAGTCTCGGTTGTAGGTGGGGGGAGTGAATGTACAGCGCTCTCTCCCACCTTTAATACCACAACTGAGGTGCCCTTGAGCAAGGCACCGTACCCCGAACTGCTCCCCGGGCGCCGCAGCATAAATGGCTGCCCACTGCTCCAGGTGTGTGTTCACGGTGTGTGTGTGTGTTCACTGCTGTGTGTTTGCACTTTGGATGGGTTAAATGCAGAGCACTAATTCCAAGTATGGGTCACCATACTTGGCCACATGTCACGTCACTATATAATAATATTCATCACAGCAATCATTTAACAGGGGTTACAGATATATTACTTATTTGACCAAAAAACAGTACACAGAATCTCTTGGATTACAATTTGCAACTAGACGGATGTACTGTTACTTCCTCTACAGTCAAAAATCTGGGTGTTATATTAGATGGCAACTTGTCTTTTGAAAATCAGATTTCCATGTTACAAAAACAGCATTCTTCCATCTTAGAACAATTGCCAATCTATGAAACATGTTACCTGTTTCTGATGCAGAAAAGCTAGTTCAAGCATTCAAATAATACATTTTATAATCTTGTACTGCAGTTATATCTGCTCAAATGCACATTATTATTGTTTAGTTTGGGTTAAACAAATCAATTTTGCTTGGTTGGAAAAGCAGCTACGCTAATTATGTCTCTAGTTGTTTCTCTGTTTTTGCCACAGGATTGACATCCCGTGGTAACTAGGATTTACACAAGCTTCAGTCTGGATCCAGAACACCTGAGAAGAGATGATGCCAGCCCCTCAGAGGACCTCAGATGATGCCAATCCTTAAACAACATACAGAACTACCAAATGTTGCTATAAGTTTGTTTGCATCATAACTGGCTACCTATTAAGTTCCGTATCAGTTACAAAATATTATTACTTAGCTATAAGGCCCTTAACGGGTTCGCTTCTGAATACCTAACTAGATGTATCGTGAAAAGCGCTATGCAAATAAACTTGAATTGAATTGAATATTGGTGGGATCACTCTGCCACTAAATGTGATCTGCCGAAACACCTCTAAGGCATGTAATGGGTGCGAGTCATTGTTCATAATAACACTTATTTTTCTCAGAATCTTCACCTTCGCAACCGGCTCAACCCAGTTTTGTGTAATGCCAATAATGGAGCTTGCCATTTTTATTAATTTATTTAGTCTGTTCCTATCAGATGTGAATGCGCCCAACACCCCCTAACCCTAACACCACACCAAAAAAAGAGAACACTGGCCACAACAGTCTTATAGAAAGTACACAGTAAATATTGGCAAATATTAAAAGTTTGCAGCCTTCTTAAAAAACACAACATGCTTTGACCTTTTTTATATACAGCTTCCATGTGGCTGGACCAGTCCAGTTTATTATCCAGCTGTACCCCAAAGTACTTATAGTTGAAAACCAGGTCCACTTCTGTTCCCAAAATAGAGACTGGATCTGGTTTGGGCCTCTTCCTCCTAAAATCAATGACCATTTCTTTGGTCTTGGAGATCTTAAGCCTCAGATGGTTATTATTACACCAGTCCACAAAGTCCCTGATTGTACTCCTGTATTCCATCTCACAACAATCCTTGATACATCCCACAACAGCTGAATCGTCCGAGTGTTTCTGAAGAAAGCTGGTGTCAGAGTTTTGTTGTATGCCAGAGGTTTACAGACTAAACAGGAAAGGAGATAGAATGGTTCCTTGTGTACTACACAGAACAGTATCTGAAACACATTTTTGGAGCCGCACGTACTGTGGTCTAGCAGTTAAATAATCAGTCACCCAGGAAACAAGCTCCAACTCCACCTGCATCCTCCTTATCTTCTCACCCAGCAATTCTGGCTGAATGGTGTTGAATGCACTCAAGAAGTCAGAAAACATGATTCTGACAATTGTACCAGGATTATCAAGATATGTGTAAGCCCTCTGGAGCATATAGGATTAAAAGCATAAAAATATGATATAAAGCATCAACGGATTATGTTCCTGTGGCTCAGTGGTAGAGCATTGTATTAGCAGCACAAAAAGTCGTGGGTTCGATTCCTAGGGAACACACATACTGGTAAAAAATTTACACATACTGAATGCACTGTACGTCGCTTTGGATAAAAGCGTCTGCTAAATGCATTAATTATTATTAAATTATATAGATTAGAGCATCATCAACACCTATATTGGGCTGGTATGCAAACTGAAGAGGGTCAGTGAAGGTACACACTTTGGGCCTGATATTAGAAAGTACCAGTTTTTCAAGTGTCTTCATAATGTGAGAGATGAGGGTGATAGGTCTGTATTCCTTGAGTTCCCTTTCAGTCGGTTACTATGAGTCAGGTCGTGACTGACGAATTGGGATCTTGCTTCGAGAAACCAATCTACTTTGAGTGTAAACTAAACGAGCCAATGGACATTGGCATGTGATGATTGCATCCATCTGCCGCTGATCACAGCGTGAGCATAAAAAGGCAGCAGGTGCAACGCATACCAGCGTTACCTGGTGTCAGGTGGTGGTCACGATCGCTGCCTCACGTGTCGGGGCATTAAACACGCTGAGGTGCCGTTCATGGATGAGTAATGTTCTCATTGTGGGCCAAGCTCCGTTACCTCAAAAGGGGCGGAGCTCTGTTGCCTCTGCCTCGATATAGTTCTCCTCATGGTGGCAGTCAAGCGGGGGCTACTTCAGGCAGTAGCAGGCGGTCTGAGGGTAGTCAAGTCAAGTCACCTTTATTTATATAGCGCTTTTAACAAGACAGCGGAGACCAGGACAACTAGATGAGCCCCAGATACAGATCCCCTGTAATGACCTTGTCTCAGACGACCACCGGGACAAGACCACAGGAACCAGATGAGTCTTCTGCACAATGTGACTTTGCTGCAGCCTGGAATTGAACTGCTGGTTTCATCTGGCAAGAGGAGAACTGGCCCCCCGACTGTGCCTTGTTTCTCCCAAGGTTTTTTCTCCATTCTGTCACCGATGGAGTTTTGGTTCCTTGCCGCTGTCGCCTCTGGCTTGCTTAGTTGGGGACACTTCATTTCCAGCGATATCGTTGATTTGATTGCAAATGATTGCAAAGATACTATTTAGACTGAACTGAGCTGGATGATGACATCGCTGAATTCAATGATGAACTGCCTTTAACTGAAAAATTTGTGTTTACTATTGTCATTTTTGCCTTATTGACACACTATTTTCCTAATTAATGCTGTTCAGTTGCTTTGACACAATCTGTATTGTTAAAAGCGCTATATAAATAAAGGTGACTTGACTTGATTTGACACGTTATAGAAACGAAAATGATGGTGTATAAAATTGATTTGACTTAAAATTGATTTTAAGTAACAGTGATGGCAAACCCTCCAGAGAACCAACCCTCGGGGGACCATGGCTCCTCTTGCACTCCGTAACCAGTTGAGCTGCCAAAGGAACGTGTTGGGCCTTCTACAAGGAACATACCAGCAGTATCCTTCGGCACTCCTCCTGACAATCGGATGTCGATCACTGCATCAGAGGGTGAGCCGGAGCTTTCTGGAGAGGAAGATTCAGCTGCACTGCTGCCCTCTGGGACTGTATCAATGCCTGAATCGGATCTGGAAATGACGGCTATGATTTCCCGGGCCGCCGTGAGGGTAGGGCTCGAGTGGAGACCTCCACCGTGTCCCGAGCCCTCAAGGTTGGACGATTGGTTCTTTGGAGTGGCCCGCACTGGTTCTCAGCGCCCCGCCCTGGTGCCATTCTTCCCAGAGGTACATGAGGAGACTTACCAGGTCGTGGAAGGCACCTTTTTCTGCCGGAAACCGACCACTCTCGATGGTGGTGCAGCTAGGGAGGATACGGGGGTCCCCCCGGTGGAGGGTGGGGCAGCTAGGGGGTTACAAGGGTCCCCCCGGTGGAGCGGTCGGTTGCAATGCAGTTGTGTCCTAATACCGCCTCCACCCGGCAGGGCAAAATGTGCCTCCCCTCCCGGGTCTGTAGGTACTCGCCTGGTCTGTCCGGCGATGCTTATGTGGCCTGTGGAGAAGCTGCCTCCACCTTACACGCTATGGTGTTACTGCAGGTTCTTCAAGCTAAAGCACTGAGGGACCTGCACGAGGGTGGTCACGATCCGGAAGTTCTGAAAGAGCTCCGAACCGCAACTGATCTCGCGCTCCAAGATACGAAGGTCACTGCGAGTTCTCTGGGTCGTGCGATGTCCACACTTGTGGTCCAGGAGCGTCAACTCTGGCTGTGTCTGGTCGACATGAGGGACGCTGACAAGTTCGGTTCCTCAAGGTCCCTTTGTCCCAGACTGGCCTCTTTGGCGACGCAATCGAGAACATGGCCCAGCAGTTCTCAGCTGCACAGGAGCAGACTGAGGTGATCCGACATGTCCTGCCCTGGTGGGCAGCTGCTGCCTCCACCCGTATGCCGGCCGCAGCGCCCCAGCCTGTTCGTTGCCGAGGGCAGCCCCCAGCGTCAACCCCCGCTCCCATGCCGCATCCATAGCAGCCTCAAGCAAGTGGCGCCATGGAGCTGGGTGTAGGCAGGCCGCCCCGCCCCCTTCCAGGCCCCTGTCAAACCTGGCGGTGAGCGGAAGAATGGGTGGAGAATCTGGTTTCCAAAAATCTCGACAAGAAAGCGGTTTTCTCTGTCTCTGGGTCCCAAGAGGGCATGGAGAGTCGCAGACGGACCAACACCGGACCACATGTAACAGGTATGGAAAGTAATGTTCATTTCATATGTAGAATTACAAAAATGTTCACGATGTATACCTGATATGCCTGTCTGTGTGTGCACCTTCCCCTTTAAATTTCTGACAGAAGCGTTAGTCTTAATTTCCTGTCTTTGCACCTCCTCTTCCCTTTCTGCACTGTCTCTGCATGGGAGAGGTGGGTTTCTAATGAGCTCTGATTAATCTAATTTCATCTTTGCTTTAAAAAGCACTTTTATACTCTGTTTAAATCATATTTGTGACATTATTTTACATGTATATTTGATTATTTCTGTATTTTCACCAAGTTTGATCAGTTTTCTGTTGATCGATGCACTTGAAGCACGTGCTAATTGCGTTGCACTTTACATTCATTTAACCGAAAACACAAGAAGGGCGAAAACACACTGTAAAGACTGTTTTATGTTTTATCAGGTATGCTGTTTTGTCACTTGTTAAATTAATTTTGTATGAAAGTTTTCTTTGCACCTCCTCTTCCCTTTCTGCACTGTCTCTGCATGGGAGAGGTGGGTTTCTAATGAGCTCTGATTAATCTAATTTCATCTTTGCTTTAAAAAGCACTTTTATACTCTGTTTAAATCATATTTGTGACATTATTTTACATGTATATTTGATTATTTCTGTATTTTCACCAAGTTTGATCAGTTTTCTGTTGATCGATGCACTTGAAGCACGTGCTAATTGCGTTGCACTTTACATTCATTTAACCGAAAACACAAGAAGGGCGAAAACACACTGTAAAGACTGTTTTATGTTTTATCAGTAAATGAAGAGTTGAACCGTCAACTGATGTCCGTCTGGTTACTACTCTGAGAAAAAACACAATGCAGATTACTCCGGTCACACGTGGTGCCATGACCATTTCGGATCACCAGATCAGCGCTTCGCAGATCGCCGTGGTTGTATGACGGCTCACCTGCTTCACCGATTTTCTCTCCCGGTCTTCCTCACCGCCATCGCTCGCGGATAAGGAGGGCGCGTGTGTGAGATGAACAGCGCGTGACATCGCGGGTCAGTCTGTTTCATCTTAAAGGAACGGTAAAGAGTTTAATTGACTTTCTGATCAACGACTTTTCTCTCTGGGAATCTTTTCTCTTCGTTGATGCGTGTTAATCGAGAGAGACTCTGTGATAAGGACCGCGGGACGCCTCATTGACATTCGAGCATCGTATCCTGTATCTGAACAGTATATAATGATTGACTGTTGATGCATTTTAAATTTGCAACGTTGACTAATTGACTCGGAGTAAGAAAATATTTTACTTCCATCAAGAAAAGAGAGACGAGAATCTTTTCTCTTTGATCTGTATTCATCCTGATAATAAACTGAGTTGGTTTGATTTCAGAGTTCCAGGATCTTACATAAAATATATATGAAAATTTGTGAATCAGTTAAGGTTTTGCTGTTTGAGGCATATTCATTTGTAGTAATTTTTCATGTTTTATGTGTGTTTACTTTGCTTTATCTGAACAGTATATAATGATTGACTGTTGACGCATTTTAAAAATATTTTACTTCCATCAAGAAAAGAGAGACGAGAATCTTTTCTCTTTGATCTGTATTCATCCTGATAATAAACTGAGTTGGTTTGATTTCAGAGTTCCAGGATCTTACACAAAATATATATGAAAATCTGTGAATCTGTTAAGGTTTTGCTGTTTGAGGCATATTCATTTGTAGTAATTTTTCATGTTTTATGTGTTTTTACTTTGCTTTTGAGACATGTTTTAGGATATTGGTAATTTCAGCCCTACGAAACGATCTAATTTAACTTTTCCAATGGGCAGTGGCGGTGGGCCTGAAATTGATCACAACAGGAGGATGTCTGAAGTTACATCTCATTGTTATGGGAGAGGGAGAGCTTTAGCTAATGTGGGTCTTGACTATATGCACACAGTTGATTCAGTAATCGGTGCTTCTGTAGGCCCAACAGCTAGCTCCACCCCAATCACACGCCCGGATACTGAACGTGTGATTTCTTCCGAGGCATTAGGAAGCATAATTTCAGATTTGGCTCACAAAATAGGGGAGAGTATTTCAGCCAGCCTTAATCTTGCGCACCAACCCAGCACAGCCTAATCCTCCTTGCCAGTCTCAGCACTCCAGTGAGTGTACTGATGCATCTAGTCTGAAGGTGATAGTTCAGCAAGATTCAGCACCTCCACCATTCTTCAGGGGCGATAAGAGTGATTCGTTTACTGTCCATGAATGGGAGGATATGATGCGCAGTTATTTAAGCAGAATGAAATACAAAACGCAAACTGATGTTTCTGATCTCATCATGAGCAGACTGGCTGGAAAAGCGAGAGATGTTGTCAAGGTGTCCCTACAAAGCCGCCCTGAACTGAATGCCAGGGAACTTCCGAGTGGGGTTTTTGATATACTGAAACGCAACTTCAGTGACTTGGCTTACTCAGATATGCCTATGGCTGACTTTTATAATACTGTCCCAAGAGCAGATGAAAGTCCCATGGATTACTGGATACGTCTTAACAAGGCCATAGATGTTGCTGACGAGTGCTTGCGCAGACGTAATAAAAGCGTCGAGGATCCCGCTGCAGAAGCTGTCATGATGTTTATTTCGCATTGTCCAGACCCAAGTCTTGCTATGTCTTTTCAGTTTAAACCAGCTGAGAAGTGGAGCGCCGCTGAGGTCCAGGAGCGGTTGGATAGTCATCAGAGGGATCTAAAGATAGTTTCATCGAGGACGCAGCACACCATGTCTTTGTCAACTTGCAACCAGTGCACTCTTACTTGCAACCAGTGCACCAGTTCAGATTCCCTCGAAACTGCCTCGCCCACTGATGCAGTTGCTGAAAGACTATGGTCTGAAGGACATTAATATTGATGGATGTGAAGTTTCAGAGATGTGGAAGAGAAAACTGGCAGCTCTTATTGTGTCTTACCATGATGTTTTCTCCAAGGATAAAATGGATTGTGGAGAGGCAAGGGATTTTGTGCACAGGATCCATCTTTTTATGATGAGCGCCCATTCCGTCTTCTCTATCGCCGCATCCCTCCTGCCCACTACCAGAAACTGAGAGAAGTGTTGTCCGAAATGGAGGAGAAAGACATAATCAGCAAGTCTATCAGTGAGTACGCGTCGCCTTTAGTGATGGTCTGGAAAAAAGATGGTAATCTGAGGGTTTGTACCGATTTCTGCTGGCTCAATGCTAAAACCTTCAAAGACGCCCACCCTTTACCACATCAAGCTGACTGTCTTGCAGCCTTAGGAGGTAATGCCTTTTTCAGCACCATGGACTTAACTTCAGGATTTTACAACATCCCACTCCATGTGTCTGACCGACGATACACTGCCTTCACAACGCCAATGGGGTTATACGAGTATAATCGTCTCCCTCAGGGCCTTTGCAATAGCCCCGCATCTTTCATGCGCATGATGCTCAGTATTTTCGGTGACCTTAACTTTTCCAGTCTTCTCTGTTACCTTGATGACTTGTTGGTCTTCGCTCCATCTGAACAGGAGGCACTGAGGCGCTTGGAGATAGTGTTTACTCGATTGAGGTCCAGCAACCTGAAGCTAGCTCCTAAAAAGTGTCACTTTCTGAGGAAGTCTGTAAAGTTTCTAGGCCATGTGATAGATGGTACTGGTGTTTCAGTTGATGAAGAGAAAGCGAAAGTCATCTCTGCTTTTCGAAAGGAGGATCTAATGAAGGAAGATGGAGCCACGCCTTCACAGAAAAAAATCAGATCGTTTCTTGGTATGGTCCTGTACTATCAAGCCTTTATTCCAAGTTGTTCTCGTATCGCCAGACCCTTTTCAACCTGACGGCTCTATCGCCGCATCCCTCCTGCCCACTACCAGAAACTGAGAGAAGTGTTGTCAGAAATGGAGGAGAAAGGCATAATCAGCAAGTCTGTCAGTGAGTACGCATCGCCTTTAGTGATGGTCTGGAAAAAAGATGGTAATCTGAGGGTTTGTACCGATTTCCGCTGGCTCAATGCTAAAACCTTCAAAGACGCCCACCCTTTACCACATCAAGCTGACTGTCTTGCAGCCTTAGGAGGTAATGCCTTTTTCAGCACCATGGACTTAACTTCAGGATTTTACAACATCCCACTCCATGTGTCTGACCGACGATACACCGCTTTCACAACACCAATGGGGTTATACGAGTATAATCGTCTCCCTCAGGGCCTTTGCAATAGCCCCGCATCTTTCATGCGCATGATGCTCAGTATTTTCGGTGACCTTAACTTTTCCAGTCTTCTCTGTTACCTTGATGACTTGTTGGTCTTCGCTCCATCTGAACAGGAGGCACTGAGGCGCTTGGAGATCGTGTTTTCTCGATTGAGATCCAGCAACCTAAAGCTAGCTCCTAAAAAGTGTCACTTTCTGAGGAAGTCTGTAAAGTTTCTAGGCCATGTGATAGATGGTACTGGTGTTTCAGTTGATGAAGAGAAAGCGAAAGTCATCTCTGCTTTTCGAAAGGAGGATCTAATGAAGGAAGATGGAGCCACGCCTTCACAGAAAAAAATCAGATCGTTTCTTGGTATGGCCCTGTACTATCAAGCCTTTATTCCAAGTTGTTCTCGTATCGCCAGACCCTTTTCAACCTGACGGCTGGCCTGAAACGTCCAATGAAAGGTGCTGGTGGTCGTAGGAGAGCAGGCACTTTTCAGGAGTTGACATCTCAGGACTGGACCCTGAACTGTGACGTGGCCTTTGAAGAACTGAAAAGGGCCCTTGTCGATAGTGGCCCTGTACTATCAAGCCTTTATTCCAAGTTGTTCTCGTATCGCCAGACCCTTTTCAACCTGACGGCTGGCCTGAAACGTCCAATGAAAGGTGCTGGTGGTCGTAGGAGAGCAGGCACTTTTCAGGAGTTGACATCTCAGGACTGGACCCTGAACTGTGACGTGGCCTTTGAAGAACTGAAAAGGGCCCTTGTCGATAGTGTGGTGCTGCCTCATCCAGATTTTGAACATCCATTCCTGCTCTGTACTGACGCTTCTTTAGACGGCTTTGGTGCTGTACTCTCTCAGATACCTGATGGTGAAGACAAGGCGAGATATCAATAGTGTTTGCTAGCAAGGCTTTGAACCGCAGCCAAGCAAAATATCCTGCACACAGATTAGAATTCTTGGCTCTTAAGTGGGCAGTGTGTGACAAGTTTAGTCACTGGCTTAAAGGCCATGAGTTTACAGTGTGGACGGATAATAATCCGCTTACCTACATTATGACCAAGCCGAAATTGGATGCATGTGAGCAACGCTGGGTCTCGAATCTTGCTCCATATTCTTTTGAGATCAAATATGTTCCGGGAAACTCAACGTGGGGGCGGACGCGCTCAGTAGGGATCCGTTTGTCAGGCCAGTAAGTCAGCGGCTTCTGTCCTAGCCTTATTCTGAACTGTTGAGGCAAGTACACAGTGTTGAGGATGGAAGTGTGCAAGAAATGTTCCGACTTAACGCAAACACGCAAACATTAAGATCACTTGCTCCATATTCTTTTGAGATCAAATATGTTCCGGGAAACTCAACGTGGGGGCGGACGCGCTCAGTAGGGATCCGTTTGTCAGGCCAGTAAGTCAGCGGCTTCTGTCCTAGCCTTATTCTGAACTGTTGAGGCAAGTACACAGTGTTGAGGATGGAAGTGTGCAAGAAGTGTTCCGACTTACCTGCCAAACGCAAACATTAAGATCAGGTCCACTTGACGTCGGGCTGAATACATCATTGTCCGCCGATGACATGTCCTCAGTTCTGTCCTCCTCTGACGAATGGGAAATAGGAACTGAATGTAAAGCAGCATCATTCACAGAACATCTTATCTCTTTGATCAGCGGTGACGAAGAAGTGTTTCATTCCCTTTCCCTGACCGACTTACGAGAACATCAGCACAAAGACCCTGTCATTGCCAGAGTGTGTTATTATGTTGACAGTTGCCTCAAAGCCTTCCATACACGTCTATAGGATCTGTGACAGAGCTGGTAATGAGCGAACAGTACATCGCAATCTTCTTTTGCAAGTGAACTTCCTCCCTTTGCCTGATACAGACTCAGATAGTTCTGGTCAAGAGGATGCTAGAACACCTACCTGCAGCGTCCCTTCGCAGTCTGATCCAACACGCTCTGGTGGTCTAACTGCCCAGATCCACAGTGATGCTTGCTCCTATGCTGCCGAGATTGAGCCTGCAGATGATGAGCGGAATGAGGCTGAGGAACTCTCGCAAGCAGACTCTATGTCCAACATCTCAAATGTAGCTACATGCGATGATGACCGCACTGCTTCATGGGTGCATTCTCAGTTGCCCTGCCAACAGGAGCCAAATTCACATCTTGCTGTGCCAGTGGCTGATGACAATACTGTGGCTGGTGCTGGTGCTGACCCTTCTACCCAAAATCCTGTCTATGACAGTGTACCTGTTATGCAAGGTCCTGTAGCTGGTTTAAATACAGCTGATCGTTACTCTACCAGGTTTGGGAGAGTTATCAGACCAGTACGCAGACTTATTGAATCAATGGTTCAACTTGAAACCCTGTTAGGTTTGGATTCTGGGTCAACAGTAATTCATGTTTAAATTTAAACTTTGACTCTAAGTACATGCAGTTTTAGGAACTTGCTTTGTTTGTTTTTTTCTTTTCCCAAGTGAAACTTGCCTTAATTGAGTATGTGGTCTAAGTTGACAGCAGCGTTAGTCTTAATTTCCTGTCTTTGCACCTCCTCTTCCCTTTCTGCACTGTCTCTGAAGGGGAATTTGTTATAAAATGGTTCAATGTAACTAATTCTGTCCCACATATTGCAGTATATGTAGGAAAAAATTGGGAATCAAAAGATTTAGGATCAATGATGAAAAAGGCAGAACAAAGCAAGTGGGAACCAACAGAACATCCATTGATTTTTCATTCAGCTGACAAAAATTACATCAAAATTTAGTGTGCAACAAAATTAGCGCAAGGAGGACACAAAATGTCCAAAAACAAAATACAGTATTGCCAGCCTCAAGTCACAGAGATTCAATTAAGGTATTGACAAAGTTAGCACAAGGAGGACACAAAGTGTCCAACAAGAAAATCCAGTATTGCCAACCTCAAGTGGAATACTTGGGCAGATTAATTGCATTTGGCACACGAGCTATAGCTCCAGCTCAATTAGAAGGCATAAGTAAAACACCATTGCCTCAGACAGTAGGACAAATGATGACTTTCCTAGGAATGACTGGCTTTAGTGCCGACTGGATAGAAGACTATGCAGTAAAGACAGGGCCATTGAGAGAAATCATGAAACAAGCAGGATTACAATGTTTAAGTAATCCATTAAAATGGAACACAGATGCATTACTAGCATTTGAAACGATAAAAAAGGAACTACAACAGGCCCCTGCCCTGGGAACGGCAGAATACGATAAAATGTTTCATCTGTATGTGGCAAATAGCACTGAGGGTTATGCATCAGCTGTACTGATGCACGAGACTTGTAGTGGGAGAAAAAAACAACCTATAGCTTATTACAGCACAAAGTTAGATAATGTAGCCCAGGGATACCCACCATGTTACCAACAAGGCCTAGCAGCAGTATATTATGCTTATGAAAAAGCATCTATAATAACTATGGGGTACCCAGTAACTATATATACTCATCAAAAAATTGTGGAATTATTAGAACAAGGGAACTTTGTCTTGACTCAAGCTCGAATTCTGGCTTATTCCTCACTACTCACATATCCAGATGTTACCATTAAGCGATGCCATACAGTTAATCCAGCTGAATTAATTCCTTTGGCTTTTGAAGGAAAACCCCATGATTGTGTGAATGAGTCATTGGCATTTACTAGATTACAACCAGATCTTGAATCAACACCCATCCCTGAAGCAGAAGTCACTTACTTCGT
>NW_015623470.1:57437-76248 GCF_001515625.1 Sinocyclocheilus rhinocerous | reverse complement strand
AAGGGGAGCTAAAAAAGACTCACAAGAGATCTGGCGTACACATGAAGGAAACATTGTTGCACCTACTTCACTTTTGAATATTCTTATTGCAGATGCGCATGGTTTTGACCATTGCGCAAGGGGGGAAGTGATAAGAAAAATTAAACAGCAAGGATATTGGTCTCCTTATTTAAATGCAATGGTGGATGAATTTTTGTCCACATGTGAAGTTTTTGCCAAATACAATGTGAGGAAAGGGATCGTGACGCCAATAGGCTATATACCAGTACCAGAAGGGCCCTTTAAGCATTTGGTAATGGACTATGTAGATATGATAAAGCGAGTACAAGGCAAAAAATACATGCTTGTGATCATAGACAGATTTAGCATATGGGTGGTGGCAGTACCATCGAGGATATTCCGGAGAAAATGGAATGAGCCCAGGAGAGAGGGACCCTACAAAGTGGTGAGAGCTACTCCAACAGCAGTCCAAGTGGAGGGAAGCACAACCTGGTATCATCTAAACCACTGTACCAGAGTTCCCACGGAAAAGACGGAAAGAAAAGAAAAAAGACAAGCAGACAATGCAGGAGAAAGTAAAGAGGAAAAACCAGAGACACATAATGAAGTGCAAACTGAGGAAAGCACAAAAAAAGATCCACAAGGAGCTCCCTTCCTCCTGTCAGATGAACAGGAGAGGAAAGAGAATAAGTCTGATAACATATCTGAAGACCATCCTATGCCTAATGCACCTAATAATGCAAACTCAAGCAATAGAAAGCAACCTGACTTCCCTTCAATTAACTTTTCAACCTTTGAACAACAGTGATGATGTTATCAACTCAACAGAACCAATGATAATCAAATATCGTAGGAACACAGATTATGATATTCAAGATGATGAAGACATTAGTCAAAATGATGCATTATGGGAAACAGCCCAAAATAATGAGTGGTATAGATGGGCAGCCTTTACTGCTAGAGAAACAGGAAAAGAAAATTGCTTGCTGTGCTCCAAATCTCCGTTAAACAAAGTGATAGCCATACCAAATCCATATGACTACCAAAAATGTGCCGAATTTGGGAGAAACTTTTGTCATTTAATAGATTACACCAGACCATATTGTATTGCAGAATGTTTAGGATTTTTGGGAAATCCTAAATTAAAAGATTATTTTTTTAGACCACTCTGGGTAGACCGCGTTTTTTCAGATGTATTTCCAAAAAAAAAACATCGTCTTATATTCGGGTCAATACGGTAGATAAGAAAAATTCTTGGAAATCAGGAATTCCTTCTAGAGCTCCAGAACTTTTAGCACTCGGAACAAATAAAGGAAGTAAAATAGCACCTGAAGAATGTGAAAATCAAACTATTGCTTTACCTTCTATAGAAATGTATGAAGACCAATCATTAATAATAGCAGATTTCTTTTGGATATGTGGAGGTGAGATATTATTGCCTTCTTTACCAGTTGGATGGAAAAAAAGCAGGTTTTGAGTCAATATTTGTTTGGATCACACCAAACAAAAATACAGAGTGGATTAATTACATTTATTATAATCAACAAAGATTCATTAATTATACTGATGATGCGTTAGGGTTAGGTGCTAACAAGTAGAATGACATGGCAAAATAGACAGGCTCTTAATTGGCTCTTGGCAGACAAGGGAGGAGTTTGTGTTTTGGGATTGGGTTGATCTGAAATTTGGAGCATGGGGAGCATGGTTTCCTAAACTGGGAATGTTTTTAGGAGTTGCCATATTAGTAGGAGGAGTTATAAAATAGTAGTTATTTTGCTGTGTATTACCTATATTAAGAACATTAATCGTCAACGCTACTGTTAAGCAAATGGAAATGATAAAAGTCCCAAATAATCAACAAATGATTACAGAAAGGAGCCTGGATGAATATTATGAAGGATGGCTAAACAAACTAAACATAAATGAGCAAACTTTGGATGATAGTTCTAGTGACTCCAATGAGGATGAAGAAGAGATGTAAAGATGAGCCATACCCTGGGTGTAAGTGCTAGCCTAACCTATGCCCAAGGGTGTCCCTCTACGATGCGCAAAGTATCTGGGCTGAAGATCAACTATTCGAATCTTGTGATATTCTAAGTGTTATGTTTTGAATGTGTTTTTATATATTTTATACATAACTGTGACGACCACAGGCAAGCCCTGAACCAATTGCACGCTCATGCTTATAACATTGTTTTCTATGGAAGTAGAAATTAAGGAGACTGGATCTTTTACTCCCTCCTAGTCAAGGGTGGGGGGAGAGGTTTGGCCCAGCTGCTCCTCCGGAGTGCTGTTACATAATCTAGTCATTGGTGATAGAACTGTGGGACTTAATTTAGTCACTAGGTAGTGATAACTGATGAGACTGAATTATGAAGCTGCACTCTGGGTAAAGACAAATAAAGGTGAGACTAAGTAAGCCTCAAAGGGGGGATATGTGGAAGATTTTTATTGGTCAAAATATGAATTGTTCAAGTGTAATCATTATGAATATAGCCATTTATATATCCAGTTATTCTTCCATTATAATCACATACCTTTATATAATCACGTACGTCTTTAATTGATTTTTCTGTACATTTCTGCCATATGTACATTAATTGACAGTCACCACTGATAAGCTACCACTAAATATTGTAGAAACTTAATTTGCTGTCAAGTTGCTTTGCAATGATTTGTATCGTGAAAAGCGCTGTACAAATAAACTTGACTTGACATATGCCTGTGTGTAAAAAAGCCTAAGTGGCTGAAATGTACAGACTCTCAGATTAGAAACATCTGGAAAAATACAAATGGGGCTTCTTTCTTTACCATAACAAGACTTGGGGGCCCCTTCTCTCTAGGGAGGAATCGAATTATATACATAAAGGAAACATTCTATGTATGGAAAACGCCTTGAAAGAAAAATGTATAAAAGAGAAGCAGAATAACCATTCTGGAGATTTTTCTCTGCAGAGAACTTCTCCATTTTATTCTCGTTTTAATAAAGTGTACCTTCTGGCATCAAAACCCAAGACTGAGTGTGGTTCCTCAGATTAGCGGCAGAGTACACTACAAAAGCACACGTAGCACTGGGGTGCGACGAACAATTCCGGACGAGGGAAATTCAGAAACACAGGGTTATTATAATCAGAACGAAACAAGGAAATCAATGGGACACAGCTGGGATCAAATGAACACAATCACGGCAGGAGAAGGAAGACCAAATAAGAACATGGAAACACATGGGGAGCAGAACACACACAAAACACGGAACAGAGTCTGACAGTAGAAGGGTGCTGTCAGTTTTTTGGGCCAATTCAACATTTTAACAGTTTCCCTGTTACTTATGTACCAGAAATCCTCTTTGAGCACTATTGTCCCTACGCACCTGAGCAGTAGGGGGCGCTCTGGTAAAGTAATGCATGAATTTACCTATTTAAGGTAGCAAAGAAGGAGTAATGGCAGGAAGTTAATTCTCTATCTTCTTTGGAGAAGCTTACCTCATGGTGGTTTGAGACTTTGTACCCTGTTTGAGGAACTTTATAGTTCTAAGCTCATCCGTAAGTAATTGTTTATGGTATTTTGTTTTGTTAACAATAAGTGTTTGTAGCACATGGTTATGGTTTGTTTAAATGTTTGTCTACAGAGGGTTTGTGTTCTGAGCCTATATGGATTATTTGGTGGCTTAAACATCTGAGAAGCCTGGAACTAGGAGAGCTGACTGCTTAAAAGCAACGCTGGACTTCAAATATCTCTTTGCTAGTTGATCTTTGCTGGGGAATCATCTGGTCATTCAAGTACTGTTTTTTTTTACACTTCATGTGTCAACAAAGATTGTGCTCTCACTTTATACCCTCTACCACAAAGACTGAGCAAAGTATATGGGTCTAAGTGACTACAAGCTAGGGGCTCTGTTTTGGGATACTGGACTGGTTTTATGCTCTGGTTCTAACTGTTGAACTCTCAATTGTGTGTGTCATACTGAATTTGTATGTGTTGGTAATTATATTTAATAGATAATTGGGCAACTGCATTGAGTTGTTAAACTACATGGGCAGTATTACTTTGGGAAACTGACCCAGAATGGCTGACCTATGTAGTGAGACAGAGGGTGAAAATCCTACAGAATCAGTCTATTCCACTGCACCTTTCACAACCAGACGTGAACCAATTCAGGATCTTATCCAATCCCTCAGTCATCTGTATTTAGAGAATGAGGGTGATCTGGTAGAGCATGAAGATAGTTCTCAGTACTTGCCATTGCCTTTGCCACCACCACCACCTCCTCAAGAGGAGGAGGTAACCACTTCCAGTTTGGAATCAAGAGTGAGTAAGCTAGAACATAGAATTGATGAGTTGGAAAACTCTTTTGGAGTGTTTTCTATGGATGTGCAGCATGACATGGATAAGCAAAATCATCGGCTAACAGTGATGGAACGGCAGATGCAGGACCTATTAACTCCGCAACGGGACCACCATAAAAGGATACAGCAATTGGAAAGAACTTTGCCCATTGAGCTTAAGTCTGAATGCCAACAGGTAAAAGACATCTTAGAAAAGAGCATTCAGCAAGTAGGACAAGCAATGATGGATTGTATGTCACGAAGGGATGTTCAGCTGAAATCTTTAATCCAATCTTCCCACACTGTAACATCTACTCCTCACTTCAGTTCACCTATATCAGCTGATAGTCCAACTTACCCTATACATTTTAAAACACCAATCAAGCTGGAGTTTCCAAGGTTTAGCAGTTTGGAGGGAGAGGACCCTATTTCTTACCTTGAAAAATGTGATGAGTATCTTGCAGTTCAACCGCTGACTGATGCAGAGATATTATCCATGTTACCTTCTGTTTTAACTCATACAGCTAAGGACTGGTGGATTGCGGAGAAGAAGAGGGTGAGGACTTGGAGTCAATTTAAGAAGGCCTTTCTACAGTCGTTTCTGCCTGATGACCTTGAGGTTGAAAGAAGAATTAGAGAACGGAAACAAGGAGTTGATGAAAATATTAGAACCTTTGCTTATCAATATCGAGCCTTATGCCTACGACTGAAACCTTCCATGTCAGAACGTGAAATACTCCAAGCCACACTTAGGAACTGTAACCCTCGTGTCGCCAGCATACTCCGAGGCACTGTCTCTAAGGTTGATGAGTTTGTACGGGTTGGTTCCTTAGTAGAAAGAGATATCGGTGAGGAAAGAGCCTACTAGAAACAAGTAGAGCATCAGGCGAAGTTGAATGGAGCTAATAAAGCTACAAAGGGGCGACCGTTACATCATCACATTGCTGTAATGTCAGGGAATATGGAGAAGCAACTTGACCCATTGTCCTTGCCAATTTCCATCAATAACTATAGATGTCAAGCAGTTTTGGATACTGGTAGCACCTATTCTTTACTTCAGGAGTCTTACTGGAAAAGATTGGATACGTACTCACCCTCTGTCTCGAGCTTCAGAATCCTATATGGCCAAACTGGCACCGAAATGGCGAGGTCCAGCTAAGGTTTTGAAAACGTTAAACCAGGTTAACTACCAGGTAGGGATGTTGGATGACTCAAAACCAGTTGAAACTTTTCATGTAGAGAAAATGAAAAAATTTTATGGAGTTGTTTAATTTTTTTAAGGGGAGGGGTGGGTAACAGATTCCCTGTTACTTATGTACCAGAAATCCTCTTTGAGCACTATTTTCCCTATGCACCTGAGCAGTAGGGGGCGCTCTGGTAAAGTAATGCATGAATTTACCTATTTAAGGTAGCAAAGAAGGAGTAATGGCAGGAAGTTAATTCTCTATCTTCTTTGGAGAAGCTTACCTCATGGTGGTTTGAGACTTTGTACCCTGTTTGAGGAACTTTATAGCTCTAAGCTCATCCGTAAATAATTGTTTATGGTATTTTGTTTTGTTAACAATAAGTGTTTGTAGCACATGGTTATGGTTTGTCTACATAGGGTTTGTGTTCTGAGCCTATATGGAATTATTTGGTGGCTTAAACATCTGAGAAGCCTGGAACAAGGAGAGCTGGTTCTGAGCCTATATGGATTATTTGGTGGCTTAAACATCTGAGAAGCCTGGAACTAGGAGAGCTGACTGCTTAAAAGCAACGCTGGACTTCAAATATCTCTTTGCTAGTTGATCTTTGCTGGGGAATCATCTGGGCATTCAAGTACTGGTTTATTTTGCACTTCATGTTTCAACAAAGATTGTGCTCTCACTTTATACCCTCTACCACAAAGACTGAGCAAAGTATATGGTTCTAAGTGATTACAACCCAGGGGCTCTGTTTTGGGATACTGGACTGGTTTTATGCTCTGGTTCTAACTGTTGAACTCTCAATTGTGTGTGTCATATGGAATTTGTATGTGTTGGTAATTATATTTAATACACCTGACTCATGAGTAGGATTGGTCTGTTTGGTCCCTCATTTCGTGTAGCATTTGCACAAAAGATAAAGGTATATGTGTTACAACATGTAGAACCTGTGTTGGGCTATCAGAGAAAGAGGCCAAGAAATAAAAAATGCAGAGGCCAAGGATCTGATTGGCTGTTCAGTTGCTATTATTCACTTTTCAAAAAAGTGAATAATAGCAAAACAGCACACAAAAAAGTCAAGATGGCACAGACATAAGGCTGTTGCAGTTTTACGCATTTGCAATTGCTTTTGAATGCTGCATGCTTTTGTGTCCTTTCGTGCATTTGTAATGGGACATTCTAAAACACTTAACGTTGAAAACGCTTAACGTGGTACAAAGACAGTAATGTTAAAAGACCAAATTCTGTTCTCACCTTACTAACAAAGCATACTATGTATAGAAAAACTAGAATATCAACACAACACGTTTAAAGACATGTTAAGTGTTTTCTTTACATGGGAGGAAAAAGCTTAACGTGTAATAAAAAATGTTGTGTTCATATTCTGGGTTCATTTGTTTATTTATTTGGCTTATTAGTATGGTGCATACCGAATGGTTTAACACCATTGTCTTTGTACATTTTGTGAGTTTCTCACAATTCTGAAGAACCCCAAGAATTGTGAGATGTAAAGTCAGAATTGCGAGTTATACAGACATGGACAAAATTGTTGGTACCCTTGGTAAATATGAACAAAAAAAACAGTGAAAATAAATCTGGGGGGGGGATCTCATTATGATTTTTTTTTTCTCTCTAATACACGTTAGAAACAATTTATGGTGCCCTTAAAAATTCTTAGGAGTAAAATGTCTCTGAAGTATATTCCCATCCATATTTACATTTTTAGCACAGTAGGGTAATTAGGAACATGAAATTATCCAGCCATGACTTCCTGCAGGAGTATAAATATGAGGAACACAAAGGCCAAATTCCCTTAAACATTCATCACAATGAGTAAAACTAAAGAATATGGCTCTGATGTGCAGCAAAAGATTGTTGAGCTTCACAAAATAGAAAGTGGCTGTAAGAAAACAGCTAAAGCATTGAAATTTCCCATTTTCACCATCAGGGCAATAATTAAGAAATTCCAATCAACTAAAGATGTTACGAATCTGCCTGGAAGAGGAAGTGTTTCTATATTGTCGAAGAGGATAGTTTGAGTGGCCAAAGACTCTCCAAGAATCACAGCTGAAGAATTGCAGAGATTCGTTAAGTCTTGGGGTCAAAAATCCGAAACATTTTTTTTAAATCAAACAACCCCTACATCACCACAAGTTGTTTGGGAGGTTTCAAGAAAAATCCTCCTCGCTCATCCAAAAACAAACTCCAACATATTCAGTTGTCAGACACAACTGGAACTTCAAAAGGGACCTGGTTCTATGGTCAGATGAAACAAAAAAGAGCTTTTTGCCAGCGAATCTGATGTGTTTGGTGCAAACAGGGATAAAAAGTACCCTATGTCCATGGTTAAATATAATGCTGGATTTGTAATGTTGTGGGCCTATTTTTTTGCTGGAGGTCCTGGACATCTTGTTCAGATAAATGGTATCATGGATTCTAGCAAATACCAACAGATAAAAAATCAAAACCTGACTGCTTCTGCTAGAAATATTATAATGGGTCGAGGTTGCTGGTTTTGTGAATTTTTTTAAATAAAAGATCTAAAGTATAAACAATGCAGATTTATGTTCACAGGTTTTTTTGTACATATTTATCAAGGGTATCTACAATTTTGTCCACGTCTGTAAGTCAGAATTGTGTGATATAAACTCACAATTACGAGAAAATAAGTCAAAATTGCGAGTTTATATCTCACAATTCTGACTTTTTTCTCGCAGTTGTAAGTTTATATCTCACAATTCTGACTTATTTTTCTTCTCAGAATTGTGAGATATAAACTCGCAATTGCGTATTATAATGTCCAATTATGAGGAAAAAATAATATTTTTGTTTTGTTTTCTCAGAATTCTGAGTTTATATTTCACAATTCTGACTTCATAAAATGCAATTGAGACTTTATATCTTGCAATTTTGAGGGGGAAAAAAATCTGAATTGTGAGTTTATATCTCACAAGTCTGACTTTATGAGATGCAATTGCGACTTTATATTACACAATTCTAAGAAAAAAAAAAGTCAGATTTGTGAGATGCAAACTCGTAATTGCGAGAAAAGTCAGAATTTACAGCAATTACCTTTTTTATTTTTATTTTTTAGTGGCGGAAACAAGCTTCCATACATTAATGTTTTTCACTTTTTTTTCACGCATTTTAGTTAAGAATGTCCTTTTGCGGGGCTTTCTTCACTTTCGAATCTGCTTGTGTTCAGCAGGGAGGAAAGGGGGGAGCTTTAGAAGTTAATGTGAAAACCATAAGACAACTTGATTAGAAGCATCTAATGAAAAGTCCATACTGATTTTTTTTTATTATTATTATTATTTATTTATTTTTTTTGCAGATTTTGTTGAGAAATCTGAGCACAGTTTGAGATGTTGAGATCTCTTCTGAAACTCTAGATTACTAGGGTCTGTTTCTCAAAAGAAGAAGCTGAGAAGCAGAAGGCTCAGACATAAGTCTCTATTTGCTCTTCATTTAGTCTCATTTTTGTCTAAGAGAAACAACTGAGATACTATTTTTTTAGTCCTTTTGGAGTAAAACCATAAACTAAAGATGTAGGGAGTATATAATTGCAATATAATTTAATGCACATTCAAGAAAAACCAACAACAATACTTTAACAATAATACAGTTTCTTTTTTTTCCTCCCCATTCCTCCAAAAAGTGTAGTTTGGCAGTACATTTCTCTAATGGAGAGACAGTTCCAGGCTGAACGAATAACTCTATCCAGCATAGAGCTAAAATATTTAGCTACAGATCCAAATTAATACATTTAGAAACAACTCACGGTGTACACACAAAACAACACACACAAGATGTATTTTTAGTTTGTCCAAACTGATTTATATACATAATCTGGATAAGTGCTGCAACAACATATTGGGATAATTAATAGTTTTTCTGTATCACAATGTTTCTACGAAAATGACAACACACACACACCTCTTTTGCACACACTGAACCTGGAACAGTGTTATATAACACTCACAGTACAATTACTTGGTAGATTTCTAAACTATACATGAACCTTTATCAGTAATCCAAATATAAGTTACAGTATATTGGAAAGCCTTTTTACTAAACACTTTTACTATTCACAACAGAGCTAAAAAAAAGCATTGTTTTGGTATAACAATCAACATAATCAGGAAACACATCTATTATCTAACAATTTTTCAAATACTTGGCCAAGAGGTTAATGCATTGTTTACCCAACAGTGTTAAAGTTAATAAAACACATTATCATTATCTATATCATTTTACATAATATATTTCTGTCTTAATACTGCTGATGTACAGGAAGATACTATCTATACTATCCTCGTAGCTTGAGAAAAACATAGTTTGAAACCAAACTATTAACTTATAGGTTTGAATTGACATAACACCTTAATAGACCTAACAAACATACATTAAATTGAAATGGTTATTGCATAAACTAGTATGTTGTTGTAAAACTGTAAATAGTCATTTTGTTAGACACACTTGTTGATGATACAGATATATTCAAATAAAAAAAAATTTGCTGCATAATGGTGTTGCAGCCTGTGAGGAGACTCTGGAATATTCTCTCCACAGACTCCGGATTCCTAAACTGCAGACTTTACTTGAACTGACACCAACACAATTCCGTGTCAAAGTAACCAAATTTCAGGAAGTTTCCGACTCAAATATTTAATTTTGTTCATATTTTCTCTGAATAAAGACAAACATAAATAGTGATGAAAGCCAAAATATAAAATGTCACAGATGTGTATTTACTGAGTAATCCACTGTTTTGTAGAGGGGGCTCAAAATGACAGTTTTCACATGAGATTTGGAGCCAAATTACACTGGGGTAAAATGACTTTAGGAAGATGGCAGCATCAGTTTTATTTTTACACAGAGATTGGTGGGTCTATTAGTAAAATATGTTGACTTTAGTCATCTTTGTTGGATTATATGCCAAAGGTGACGTTTCAGAAATGGGGAAAAAGCACTTCTTGTGTTTTTTTGTCTTAAGTTTACATGCCTGTAACACAAGAAGTATTAATGATATCTTAATATCTTTTTAGATTTTGGTTCTTAACAAACTTTCATTTTGATATTTTAATTTTAAAGGCCCTCGATGGTTCAGTCATTGAGATATGGAGATCCTAATGAGTAAATGGGTAAATTGTACAAATTTTCAGTGGTCAAAAACCAAATGTGGGTCATTTTGCACACGGCTGATACGTTTTATATTTAAAGAGAAACATCTGAAGAACAAATAATGTTAAAACTAGAAATGTATCTTTATTTTCTATCAACAAACTTGCATAGAATTAAGTGTCTGTCAATCAAAAACTGAAAAGATGTCTCAGTAGATTCTAGTTATTAAACTTTTTATTTAGCTATCTTCATTTTCAAGGCCGATATATGGTTCAGTCACAGATATGGCGATCTCAAAGCAGCTCCACGTTCAAATTGTTGATTTTTACCCATTTTCAGTGGTTGAAAACCAAACGTAGTTCACTTTGCACACAGTTGATACTTATTACATTTATATAGAAACATCTGAAGACTAAATCATGTTTAAACTAGAACTGTCTCTTGTTTTCCCTCTTTCAATAAAATTCTGAGTAACAAAAATCCACTGAAAATTGACAAGTTGAGGAACATTAACTTGCTCTCAAAAGTGAGTTTATAAGAATCTTTATGTAAGTAAAAATCTAAATTTTTAGCCGGGGTCCTCTGGTTGAGTTGACATGGAATGGCCATATATTTGTTGTCAAGCATAAGTACATAAGTGCTTCATGACAATAAAGAGTACTTAAATCTGATCCTAGATTTGCCCCTTGTCAGTAGCAGTTGTTTCCTTTAACAAGGAAGAAAGTTCCAGTAGCCACTCCCAGCAGCCCCAGAGTCAATCCCACTCCACAGAACACAGATGGACCAACACCAGGCAGAGCAACATCAACTTCTGTGGGACACATACATGCAAGTGATACATTAGATAAAAAGTAAGGATGATGCATTTGTCATATAATGCATTTATTCATATAGCTTTGACATCAAATTACATGTCATTACATGACACTTATACCAAACTGAACAACATATAATCAATTAGGTATTTATAAATTGATAAATATGCTCATTGTATGTATTGGACTGTACATGTTGTCATTGAAGCTGTCACTGTTTATAGTTTGTCTTTGTGTTTTGTTGTTTGGTTTGTTTGCTGATGTGTTGATAATTGAATTTTATTTTGTTTCTATTACATTGTGATTGTGTTACACCACACGTTTGGCCCACCTCGAAAATAAGATGGTATTGTACATCTCAAGGGGTTAATCCTAATAAATAAAAATAAATAAATTAGCACTCAAATATACTAGGGATAGGAAACCTTTTTTTTTTTGGCAGGACCATGGAGACTGACAGGAAAGAGTAGGGGTGGAGAGAGGGGCAAAGGTCCTCAAACTGGATTTGAACCCCAGTCAGCCAGAGGCGCAGTTGCATCATTTGTCAGTGCGCTAACCACTAGGCTATCAGTGCCAACTAAACATTTTTTTGGGCTCGGTATTTTTGACAATTATCCTGTGGCCACCTGTGTGATAATTGATTAGACTCATCTGCTAGTGAATTCTTATTAATTAGAAACTTATTTTATGTTTTCACCTAACATGTTCTTTAGGGTGTACTCGTTTTTGCACCATAATCTTACATTATTTTGTTAGAATAGTTCCAATTTTGCCTTTGGTAGTGACTAATCTAATTTAAAACTAATAAACCAGATTTGCATATATTTTCAATGTTTCGGATCCCATAGAAAGTATTAAATTAAAAGCGAGATGGAAGTTTTTCTGAGAAATCTGTTGGGGTGTACTCATTTATGCTGTGCACTGTAGGTATTAGTACATGATTATTCATGTACTGTTACTGTAAAGTGTTACAATATCTTTCTAAATATGTGAACTTGTTACTACAATTTCAAAATAAAAGTTTAAGCCCTTGCTATGAGTTTGCATGTTTTGTTGTCCACATGTTATTGTTTAAGAAATGGTGGTGGCTGTAGCTTTTCTATCATAAAAGTGGCCAAAAATTTAAGATTAAATGGAGTTCCCTTCCGAGGGAACTTCGAACTGCGTCCTCTAGTGGACGCTATGGGGAACGCCTTCGGTGTGACCGGTGTCTGAAGCATACATCTAAACACGACAATAACATTGGCTGGCGACTGCCTATGACGTCATTACTGGCACGACTACAGTATAAAAGGGTGCCAGGAGAACATGTCATCCTCTTCTTCGTCTTCACTGACCGTTTGTTTATGTTAGCAGAAAGCTAAGCACGACTAGGAGTGCATGTTCTCTCGCCAGAGACTTTGCTCTGATACCCACAGTTTCACACAGCTCGTGTGCTGTGTGTGTGGTGAAGAGTAAGCGCGTTCAGCTCTCGAGGGAGTTGAATGTGCTCATTGCATTCATTGCTTATTTCTTGCAAGGGATAAGCATGAATTGAACATGCTCGACTCACGAGGAGATGGCTTGTGCTCATCATGAGGCATTCCTGGGACTACTGAGAGGGGAGGTGAGTTTCACTATTTACCCGAGTTTGTAGATTGCGTTTGCATGAGTGCGTTCACCTCTCACAGGAATAGAGATGCATTCGCGGCAGCGGTTTCTGTTCTCGCTTAAGCTCTGTTAATAACACTAGCCTTATGGTTGAGCTTGGCAGTGCTCTCCTCACTGCTAAGAGCCTGCAGCTCCCAGAGTGAGTGTTCATTCCCTGCAACCTCAAAGACCCACGGTCTTTCATTGAAGTTACTTTCAGGTTGAGCATTTTTCGGAATGTAATACTTTGTGACATGCTCCCTGGTGTCTCGGTTTGGTGAGTGCTTCGAGAAGCTGCCTCAGCCAGGGCAAGTTACTCATGTCTCTCCCCGAGGGGCTTTGTTAGCTTTGAGTCATCCACTCACCATTATGCACATTCTATAGAGTTCCTTTCGCTGAGGCGCTGAGCGATCTCACTCCCCTCTGCAGTTTCGATAGGTTATTAAAGGGCCCTTTTTTGGACCTCCCTGTCACACTGCCCTTATGGTTGAACCGGTGAGTCGACCCTCTGTGGAGTGGGCTTGAGTACACTGCCTTCCCTGAGGAGCATGGGACTGTGTTCAGCTGACAGTCTCTCATCAGGCCCTGTCAGACAGCCCCTTCTAGTCTAATGCTGCCTTCTGGTTGAGCCCCTCACTGCGAGGGTTAGCTATAAACCTACTGCTCCCAGTATGAGCTATGACGGCCTGCCTCAGCCTGAGAGCCGAGAGCGCCTCTTCAGAGAACTCCATGTGCAACCATACTGAGTTGTTAGGCCCATCCCTGTCTCCTCCTTGGTTAGTTGCCTCTATGATGGGAGCCTGCTGCTCCCTGTTGGAACACGTGATCCCCTTCTAAGCTTGATCCCATTCCTGGGGCCCCATCTGCGGTCAATCTGCTTCTCTGAGCTTGGCAGTGCTCCCCTCACTGCGGGAGGGTCTTTTATGAGCTCGCCGCTCCTAAGCAGATCATGTGAGTCCCCCTCTCTACCTGAGAGTTAGGAACTCTGCCCCTAGGCTATTGACCGTTCGTTCTGGTCGAGCTGGGTTCTTCTATCATTACTGAGAGTCACGCCCTCCGCTCCTTGAGCTCCGTGGCAGCAACACCAGGTAGTTTGGCCGCTTGCTGCCACCCTGGTGAGTTGCCCCTTTTTTGGTTGAGCCTAGCAGTGCTCCCCTCAACCTAGAGGGTCACCTTTGAGCACGCCGCTCCTAATTGAGCATCTGAGGTCTCCTCTCACAGAGTCCTCCGCTCCCTGGAGCTCCATTGAGCAGCCACCTCAGGTTGTTAGGCCTCTCTCTGCCTCCCTGTTAGGCTGCTCTTTTGGTTGAGCTTAGCAGTGCTCCCCTCATTCTGGAGGGTCACTTGCGAGCACGCCGCTCCCAAACTGAGCGTCTAAGTTCCTCTCCTATTCGGAGAGCTGAACCTCTGCTCTCTGGAGCTCTGGTTGGCAGCCACGCCAGGTTGTTGGGCCACCTTCTGCCTCCCTGGTGGGCTGCTTTCGGTTGAGCTAGCAGTGTTCCCCTTGCCATAGAGGGTCACCTATGAGCACGCCACTCCCAACCGAGCGTTGAGTTATCCTCTCGTTCTGTGAGTCAAGTTCTCCGCTCCTTAGAGCTCCATTAAGCAGCCACGCCAGGTTGTTAGTCCTTCCTGCCTCCCTGTTAGGCTGCCCTGAAGGTCGAGCTTGGCAGTGCTCCCCTCGCTTTAGAGGGTCACCTATGAGCATGCCGCTCCCTCCTGAGCATCTGAATTTCCCTCTCATTCTGAGAGTTGGGTGCTACACTTCTTCAAGTTATGTATGCGCATAATGCTCCAGAACCTGTCCTTTGACTACTATGGTTGAGTTGGCGATGCTCCCCTAAATTGGAGGGTTTTTCTATGAGGTACGCAATTTCCAGTCCACATGCGCTCTGAGCATGCAGGCTTTTAGCCATGTGTCTGTGACACACTCAAAAACTGCTCCCTTGAGTTTCTCACAGACACATGGGGTTCCTAGGCCTGTCTCGGCCTCGGTAACCCCTTAGTAATGGTGATTCTAAAATCCATGTTTATGGTAAGTGCACACGCTGAGATTCTGTGCACTTTCTAAAATCCACATCGTGGTAAGTGTGCACGCTAAGCATCCTGCGCACTTTCTAAAATCTGCTGCGCTGCCAGCCTCGTACCCTTTCTCTGAGTTGGCTCAGGCCCCGGTTCTCGCCTTGGGCCCCACTCTACTGATGTATCCTTGGTGATACCTTTCTTAAGCAGGGTGTTTGCTACCAAGGATCTGTTGCCTCAGTTCCTTTGCGCGAGCTCTTGAGAGAGCTGGTGATAGCCCCTGGGTGACAGGCCAGGGTCTAGTTATATCGTCCCTAGACACTTGGCCATATCCCCTTAAAGGAATCTCTCTGTTTCTGATTCCAAGCCTTCGAGCTCTGCCCTGGCTTCCTCAAGCCCAGCCCTTAACAGCTAAGTTCTTTGGGTACGCAGCTCAGGCCCTTGGCCGAAGGGGATTGTGTCACTGACAGCCGTCAAGGCATCCTAGGGGCAACTCCCATAACCTCGGTAGAGTTGGTACTTAGTGCTCGTCTTGGTGTTTGGCATGCACTCCCCTCAGCATGGCAGCGTGGGTATACCATTCCCCATAGCGACCACTAGAGGACGCAGTTCGAAGTTCCCTTGGAAGGGAACGTCTCAGGTTACACATGTAACCCTGGTTCCCTGAGCAGGGAACGAGACACTGCATCCTCTAGAAGCCTCGCCATGCTTCGGAATCGAGCTTCAGACAATGAAGTGGATGACGAGTTCTCCCAGTGCCCTTTTATACTGCGGTCGCGCCGGTAATGATGTCATAGGCTTTTGCCGGCCAATGTTATTGTCGTGTTTAGATGTATGCTTCAGATGCTTCATGCCGAAGGCATTCCCCATAGCAACCGCTAGAGGACGCAGTGTCTCGTTCCCTTCTCAGGGAACCAGGATTACATACGTAACCAGAGACGTTTTAAGGATTTGAGTATGCAATAAAGTATAAAAACAATAACCAGGCCGTTGCAGGCATTTGTTACAATGCGTAATGTATATGTAAAAGTCTAGACCCTGAATATAAGACGACCCTGTTTTTTTTTCTTTTCAGATGTATTTCCAAGAAAAAAAACACATTGTCTCATGTTCAGAACAATACGGTACCTAAAGGCACAATGTGTAGTATTTCTGTATTAAAATATCTAAAAACCACTTGCACAGTCTTATATATTTCGGTCAATTGTGTACTTACATTATCCAAAATGTTTCCAATAATTTGTCAATTCAGAGAAATTCATAGTGCATCCTGGTGCCATGTGTTCCCCAGGTAAGTGACACACACGCACCCGGCCATCCATGTGATGTAAAAGAAAACCTGATTCATCAGACCAGGACACCTTCTTCCATTGCTCCGTGGTCCAGTTGTGATGCTCACGTGCCCACTGTTGGCACTTTTGGCAGTAGACAGGCGTCAGCATGGGCACCCTGACTGGTGCAGCCCCATACACAACAAACTGTGATGCACTGTGTATTCTGACACCTTTCCTTCAGAAACAGCATTAACTTCTTGAGCAATTTTGAGCTACAGTAGCTTGTCTGTTGGATCGGACCACACGGGCCAGACTTCGCTCCCCACATGCATCAATGAGCCTTGGCCGCCCTGTGCCAACATGGGCTCCCTGACTGGGATGCGGCTATGCAGCCCCATACACAACAAACTGTGATGCACTGTGTATTCTGACACCTTTCCTTCAGAAACAGCATTAACTTCTTGAGCAATTTTGAGCTACAGTAGCTTGTCTGTTGGATCGGACCACACGGGCCAGACTTCGCTCCCCACATGCATCAATGAGCCTTGGCCGCCCTGTGCTCCTTGACCCTGTCGCTGATTCACCACTGTTCCTTCCTTGGACCACTTTTGATAGATACTGACCACTGCCGACCGGGAACACCCCACAAGAGCTGCAGTTTTGGAGATGCTCTGACCCAGTCGTCTAGCCATAACAATTTGGCCCTTGTCAAACTCACTCAAATCCTTACTCTTGCCCATATTTCCTGCTTCTAACATATCAACTTTGAGGACAAAATGTTCACCTGCTGCCTAATATATCCCACCCACTAACAGGTGCCGTGATGAAGAGATAATCAGTGTTATTCACTTCACGGGCCTCATTTATAAAATGTTGCGTATAAACCGTCCTGGACCACTTTTGATAGATACTGACCACTGCCGACCGGGAACACCCCACAAGAGCTGCAGTTTTGGAGATGCTCTGACCCAGTCGTCTAGCCATAACAATTTGGCCCTTGTCAAACTCACTCAAATCCTTACTCTTGCCCATATTTCCTGCTTCTAACATATCAACTTTGAGGACAAAATGTTCACCTGCTGCCTAATATATCCCACCCACTAACAGGTGCCGTGATGAAGAGATAATCAGTGTTATTCACTTCACGGGCCTCATTTATAAAATGTTGCGTATAAACCGTCCTAAATTTGTTCTAAGATCATTTCTCAAAAGTGCGTATGTGCGATTTAGAGAAAACGAACATCCACAAAAAACATGTGCGTATGCCTCTCTTCCAGATGTGACATTTATAAATCGCAAATGATCTTGAAATTGTGTGCAGCTGACTGGTGTCAGATCTCCGCCTTGTAAATGCCCCCTAATTAATATCATTACCATATAAAAAAAGCCCACGCCAATATCCGAATTTCTATGCTTGAGAATGACGAGCACAAAGAAAAAAAAACTTTAATGAGTCTGAAATTGAGGTCCTGCTGGCGGAGGTAGAGGTCCGTGCGGGGACGCTTTTTATTTAATAATGTGTAATTATTCTGTGGACAAACAATGTGTGTGTGGTTATATTTTTTCTTTTCACTATTATCAAAATTACTACTTCTAGAAAAAACTTAAATAATAATAATAATAATAATAGTAGTAGTAGTAGTAGTAGTAGTAGTAGTAATTATAAAACAATTAGGTTTCCAAAGGTAAGAATAAACTACGAATTCAAGTAAATTTTTCAGTCACCTTATAAAAAGTGAGCCATCCTACTTTTAAAATCACTTGCTGTGACAACTAATAAAAAGTTTAGTATCACGAAATTCTTGCAAAACTTTAAAAACATTATTGAAAGAAAAATTGGATGTTTCATATCATAATTAAATTAATTATTACATGATTATGGTCTCCAGTCTGAAAAAACCGGCATGTGATTTGGCATTTCTTTATATTTACACAGTTTACTAATGCTGCTCAAATGTGCCATTAATGTACTGACACAAAAATATATAGTGTATTTTATACAAATATAACTGATGTAAATGACAAAAACAAAGTTTAAGGCTGATGTCTCTATTCATTTTCACCGAAGCAAAGCAGCAGAAATAAAAACAAAATAAAGTTATTGAATAGAATATATTAAAACCGTTATTGCACGACATAGGCCTATTCTTACAGGCTACACAGACAAAACAGTGGGAGATGTATTTATGCATTTTTTTTTCTATTTTATGCATTAGTAGTAAATCA
The DNA here is from genome assembly GCF_001515625.1 of Sinocyclocheilus rhinocerous. Classification (NCBI taxonomy): domain Eukaryota; kingdom Metazoa; phylum Chordata; class Actinopteri; order Cypriniformes; family Cyprinidae; genus Sinocyclocheilus; species Sinocyclocheilus rhinocerous. Next base: position 57,649 of record NW_015623470.1, on the reverse strand, counting down.
AGACTTCGCAAGTTCTCTTGTAAAAAACTAAAAACAAAACAACTTGGAATAAACTACAGAAAGCGAGTAAAGAACTCTCAACATTAGGCTACTAAAAAGGTCAGTTTAATCTCGCAAAAACTCCCGTTAATAAAAAATCTGACTACACTGCACAATTAATCTCTTACACTGCATCTTTGTTGTTCATGATGAATTCGGTGCTTGCACGTATA
>NW_015623470.1:55062-55912 GCF_001515625.1 Sinocyclocheilus rhinocerous | reverse complement strand
GATGTAAATGACAAAAACAAAGTTTAAGGCTGATGTCTCTATTCATTTTCACAGAAGCAAAGCAGCAGATGTTATAAATAAAAACAATGTTAACAATGTTATTGAATAGAATATATTAAAATCGTTATTGCACGACATAGGCCTATAGCCAGAGATGCGTTTATGCATTTTTTTTTCTATTTTATGCATTAGTAGTAAATCAAGACTTCGCAAGTTCTCTTGTCAAATAAAATTATAAAAAAAACTACATGGAATAAACTGTGTACAGAAAGCGAGTAAAGAACTCTCAACATAAGGCTACTAAAAAGGTCAGTCTAATCTTGCAAAAACTCCCATTAATAAAAAATCTGACTACATTGCACAATTAATCTCTTACACTGCATCTTTGTTGTTTATGATGAATCCGGTGCTTGCACGTACACTAGTCAGGCTCGATCCAGTCACTACAGATCCAGTCATTCCCGAGCCAGTCAACCCTGCCCCAGTCATTTCCAAGATGGCCAAGTTGGCAGCTATCCAGTCAGTTCCAGTCAATTCTAAGTCAACTTCAAGCATCCCTGAATCAGTCACCTTCACTACCGTAATCCAGGAACAAGTTGTGTCTACCACAGTCATCACTCAGTCAATGAAGTTCGTACCAGACAGCTCTATCAAGTCAACTTCTGTCTTCCCAGTTGCATCCACGGATGCCATTTCCGCCAGTCATGTCGAGACTAAGAGTGTTCCTGCTAGTCACGTCATGTCCACAGAGGACATTTCAGAACAGCCTACTCTCACCGTGTTGGCCACGAAGGCTATTCCAGCGGCTCACATTCAGCCCGTTATGCTCAAGGAGGCCATCTCTGAGGTT
>NW_015623470.1:53714-54971 GCF_001515625.1 Sinocyclocheilus rhinocerous | reverse complement strand
AGTTCTCTTGTACAATAAAATAATTAAAAAAAACAACATGGAATAAACTGATGCGTACAGAAAGCGAGTAAAGAACTCTCAACATAAGGCTACTAAAAAGGTCAGTCTAATCTTGCAAAAACTCCCATTAATAAAAAATCTGACTACATTGCACAATTAATCTCTTACACTGCATCTTTGTTGTTTATGATGAATCCGGTGCTTGCACGTACACTGCTTTTATTATTATTGCAGCTTAGATGTTCAAATAGCTGCAGTACGCCGACTTTGCGACAAGGAAAAGAGCGTACATCTGCTCAGACCCTGACGTGGTGGAAAGTACTTTTCCACGTCAAAGACCGGTTTTATAAATATGAACGTTGCCGTGGATTTTAGCGTATGCACACTCTAAGATTAAATCTGTGCGTACGCACATTTTATAAATGAGGCCCCACCTGTCAGTGGTCATAATGTTATGCCAGATCGGTGTATAGACTAACTGGGGCCCAGGTCAGGAAGCAGAAAGACTGGCTAAACCGACCATCTGCTAGCCACCTCACGTCACAGAAATCAGTTAATTCTCAGCACATAGAGACTCTTTCACCTAGATATCACACTATAGAGACTGTGTCTGTTCCCCGAACTAGAAAATACAAAAAACGTCCAAACCAATTTAAGAGTAACAATTTAATTGATGTTCAACAAATAAAAACCAGATGTATATGGATGAACAAATGATAAAGCTTGGCTTATTGAATATCAGGTCCCTTTCTAAGAAAGCACTTTTTGTAAATGATATGATCACTGATTATAACGTCTTGGTTCATATTACACATATGGACTGGCCAAGGGCAGTGCTACATATGGAAGTCCCTGTGGTAGACTCAGCCCGCCTGGGGTGAGGTACTATGCAGCAGGAATGGCAGAGAAAACTCTGCTAGGGAAAGACACGGGCTTACCGTGAGGGAAGCCGTACCATGGAAGAATACACATGTGGGATGACCCGAAGGGGAATCACTACACACGGGCACCTAGCCCAGCACAAGGGCTGACCTTGGGCATGCACACGAGTGCTGGACCAGGCGTCTGGCGCTCCGCCACGCCTGACCGCTGAGGGTGCTGGAGGAACTTTAACAGGGTTCGCCATGGGGAACTGAACTGAGAAGCAGAAAAGCGCACGTATCCGGTCCGTAGAGGGGAATGACGCAGCAAGCGTGATCGACACAGAGCGGGTCCGGTGTTACTGCCTAACTGAGGCGAGTACACGAGAGTACACGG